>NC_052320.1:2516752-2520521 GCF_016432855.1 Salvelinus namaycush | reverse complement strand
CAGCCCTAACCCCAGACAATAGACACTATTCCTCAACACAGCCCAACCCCAGACATTAGACACTATTCCAGAATACAGCCCAACCCCAGACAGACACTATTCCAGAATACAGCCCAACTCCAGACGTTAGACACTATTCCTCACACAGCCCAACCCCAGACATAGACCTATTCTCAAAACAGCCCAACCCAGACATTAGACACATTCCAGAATACAGCCCAACTCCAGACTTAACACTATTCCAAACACAGCCCAACCCCAGACATAGACACTATTCCTCAAACAGCCCAACCCCAGACATTAGACACTATTCCAGAATACAGCCCACCCCAGACGTAAACACTATTCCAGAATACACCAACCCCAGACGTTAGACACTATTCCAGAATACAGCCCAACCCCAGACATTAACACATATTCCAGAATACAGCCCAACCCCAGACGTTAGACACTATTCCAGAATACAGCCCAACCCCAGACGTTAGACACTATTCCAGAATACAGCCCAACCCCAGACATTAGACACTATTCCAGAATACAGCCCAAACCCAGACGTTAGACACTATTCCAGAATACAGCCCAACCCCAGACAGTAGACACTATTCCAGAATACAGCCCAACCCCAGACATTAGACACTATTCCAGAATACAGCCCAATTCCAGACATTAGACACTATTCCTCAACACAGCCCAACCCCAGACAGTAGACACTATTCCAGAATACAGCCCAACCCCAGACATTAGACACTATTCCTCAACACAGCCCAACCCCAGACATTAGACACTATTCCTCAACACAGCCCAACTCCAGACATTAGACACTATTCCAGAATACAGCCCAACTCCAGACATTAGACACTATTCCAGAATACAGCCCAACCCCAGACAGACACTATTCCAGAATACAGCCCAACTTCAGACGTTAGACACTATTCCAGAATACAGCCCAACTCCAGACAGTAGACACTATTCCTCAACACAGCCCAACCCCAGACATTAGACACTATTCCAGAATACAGCCCAACTCCAGACATTAGACACTATTCCAGAATACAGCCCAACTCCAAACATTAGACACTATTCCAGAATACAGCCCAACCCCAGACAATAGACACTATTCCTCAACACAGCCCAACCCCAGACAGAA
Source organism: Salvelinus namaycush (assembly GCF_016432855.1). Classification (NCBI taxonomy): domain Eukaryota; kingdom Metazoa; phylum Chordata; class Actinopteri; order Salmoniformes; family Salmonidae; genus Salvelinus; species Salvelinus namaycush. Next base: position 2,519,374 of record NC_052320.1, on the reverse strand, counting down.
ACTATTCCAGAATACAGCCCAACCCCAGACAGACACTATTCCAGAATACAGCCCAACCCCAGACAGACACTATTCCAGAATACAGCCCAACCCCAGACGTTAGACACTATTCCTCAACACAGCCCAACCCCAGACAATAGACACTATTCCTCAACACAGCCCAACCCCAGACATTAGACACTATTCCAGAATACAGCCCAACCCCAGACAGTAGACACTATTCCAGAATACAGCCCAACCCCAGACAGTAGACACTATTCCAGAATACAGCCCAACCCCAGACATTAGACACTATTCCAGAATACAGCCCAACCCCAGACAGTAGACACTAATCCTCAACACAGCCCAACCCCAGACAGTAGACACTATTCCAGAATACAGCCCAACCCCAGACAGTAGACACTATTCCAGAATACAGCCCAACCCCAGACAGTAGACACTATTCCTCAACACACACAGCTACCTAACAGACACTGGTATGAGATGTACTACTTAAGTCACCTGGGTCTTGGACTTTTTGGCGCTTGTCCTGTTGTCTGTGTCCTCGGTGTCTGAGGCTCCTCCCTTCTCTCTCTGGCGTTTGACACTCTTCATAGGAGACTCCTCCTTAATCTTCTGATGACAATCCATCAATCAATCAATCCATCATATCATACTATTATTGTAATTTCCCAATCAGGCTTTCATACATATTCACCTGGTAGAGAATCTGAATGATAAGGAATGCTAAGGACCTAACACTAATGTGCCTGTGTGCGAGTCAATAAGTGTGTGTGTGTGTACAGTTGAAGTCGGAGGTTTACATACACCTTAGCCAAATACATTTAAAACTCAGTTTTTCACAATTCCTGACATTTAATCGAAGTAAATATTCCCTGTCTTAGGTCAGTTAGGTCACCACTTTATTATAGAAATGTGAAATGTCAGAATAATAGTAGAAGAATGTTTATTTCAGCTTTTATTTCTTTCATCACATTCCCAGTGGGTCAGAAGTTTACATACACTCAATTAGTATTTGGTAGTATTGCCTTTAAATTGTTTAACTTGGTCAAACGTTTCAGGTAGCCTTCCACAAGCTTCCCACAATAAGTTGGGTGAATTTTGGCCCATTCCTTCTGACAGAGCTGGTGTAACTGAGTCAGGTTTGTAGGCCTCCTTGCTCCATACACTTTTTCAGTTCTGCCCACATTTTCTATAGGCTTGAGGTCAGGGCTTTGTGTTGGCCACTCCAATACCTTGCCTTTGTTGTCCTTATTAAGCCATTTTGCCACAACTTTGGAAATATGCTTGGGGTCATTGTCCATTTGGAAGACCCATTTGTGACCAAGCTTTAACTTCCTGACTGATGTCTTGAGATGTTGCTTCAATATATCCACATAATTTTCCTCTTCATGATGCACCAGTCCCTCCTGCAGCAAAGCACCCCCACAACATGATGCTGCCACCCCCGTGCTTCACGGTTGGGATGGTGTTCTTCGGCTTGCCAGCCTCCCCCTTTTCCTCCAAACATAACGATGGTCATTATGGCCAAACAGTTCTATTTTTGTTTCATCAGACAGAGGACATTTCTCCAAAAAGTACATCTTTGTTCCCATGTGCAGTTACAAACCGTAGTCTGGCTTTTTTATGGTGGTTTTGAGCAGTGGCTTCTTCCTTGCTGAGCAGCCTTTCAGGTTATGTCGATATAGGACTCGTTTTACTGTGGATATAGATACTTTTGTACCTTTTTCCTCCAGCATCTTCACAAGGTCCTTTGCTGTTGTTCTGGGATTGATTTGCACTTTTCGCACCAAAGTACATTCATCTCTAGGAGACAGAACGCATCTCCTTCCTGAGCGGTTTGACGGCTGCGCGGTCCCATGGTGTTTATACTTGAGTACTATTGTTTGTACAGATAAACGTGATACCTTCAGGCGTTTGGAAATTGCTCCCAAGTATGAACCAGACTTGTGGAGGTCGTTACTCTCCTGAAGTTGCCGGTAATATGCTACACGAGGAGTCGGCTACCTTTCATGTGGAATGCTAATTTATCTTACCATTTCTACCGATCTGTGTGCCAGTTATGGTTCATAGGCACATTTTCGAGTAACAGTTTAAATGAATTCATAATAACATCTTCGTATCTCAAAATCATTGGCATGTGGTTAATCAAAACTCTATCCACATCCAAATGGAAATGAGTCAAACCTAAAATGTAACTTCTATTGCCAACTATGTAAAAATAGCCTACATAAAGCCAACAAATAAAAACATTGCAGCCTACAGGTAGAAAATATCCTGATAAATATCCTATAAACCACATATCCTATAAATCACATTGGCTACACATGGCCTGTCTGCAAGGAACCTGAAACATTGTATCAACTATTAACTTGGGTCAGGCCTGAAGCTAATACAAACTTGCAACATTGTATCAAATATTCTGGGCCCTCAGAGTTTCCCAGGCCAGTGAGCTCAGGAAAGACACATCTCCAGGCTTTTATATAGATTTCCAAATCTTGGTCAACCAACAGCCTATCAACAAAACAATTAATTGGGGTCAGACCTACTGGATTTACATGATAAAGAGGATGGTTTTACTGAGTATACCGAAAAAGGGATATAAAAATGTACAGGAGACCA
>NC_052320.1:2476752-2511752 GCF_016432855.1 Salvelinus namaycush | reverse complement strand
TCCACACCAGCTCCTCATTCTCTGTCACAGCCTGACCCAGGCCCTCCGGGGCCTCGGAGGGGAAGGGCTGCAGCTCGGGAAGCTTGGCCTAATTAGGGAGGAGAGGAGAGGAGGAGGGAGGGAGGAGAAAGGGATTGAAGAAGGTGTCAATCATACCACAAGTCTAGCCTGTGAAATACCAGCTTTCAAATCCTTGTCATCGAACAAAGTGGCTTGTCTGAGAAAATCTCACAAATCACTCTACTTTATACATGTCTAATAGGATAATGTTGGTAAATGTTTATAATTTCACTCCTGTTGTAATTAATGATAGGTCATATTTGATAGAAATCTGTAAAAACACTGGACAGCTACTTGAATACTACAGGTAAGAAGACTTACTTGGTGACTAGGCCCCACTCTGATCTCTCCTTGTGTGCTGTTTAGTCGCCTGGTAGGAGAGAATAAGCTGTTAAGATCACAACCAGGAACATTCCTACTGAAAGGTGTTACAGGACTAGCTCAGTGCAACCTGGAAACAGGTTCAGTTAACGGACTAGGTTCTCTCCCTCACTGTCCGGCTGGAGCAAAATTCTGAAGGCCTGCAGAACCAAGGCGTGAGACATCTTGTCTTTATTATAGGGACAGGTAAACCAAATCATGTCAATACCTCAGAAACCAAGAGATTCTGGGGGAATATTTATTGGTCGAAATTAAAGATGTGCCACGCAGAAATTGCGCCGCTATTTCCTGGTTGCTAAAATTCTCAGTTTACGTGACAAGAACAGGAAGTCATAAGTGTAGAGAATCATTGTATCTAAACTGCTGTGAAGTCAATTTTCCATAACCAAAAATATTGTATTTTCAGCTGTTTAAAGCTGGTGTACAAAACAGAACGCAAAAGACGCAAAAATGAAACTTCAGAACAGGAAGCATAGAAATAGAGCACGTAGAAGTGATCTACCGCTTCTTCGACTTGCTTTCAACGGGAATGGAAGCTCTATAATTCACATTTCTAAGTTACATATTGTAGCTTCACAGGCATATTGCAGATTTTGTTGTATTATATAATTCAAGACTTAGATGTATTTTTTCTACGGAAGAGATGCACAAAGAGAACATGTTTTCTCTAGGATATTTTTGGCAATAAAAATGATGTGAGAAACACCTCCAATGCTGTTATTGTAGATGCATTCAGCAACAAACAAAACAGCACCCCACTTACAGGATGGGGAGATGCACAGTATTACAGAGAAAGAGTCTTGCCTGATAAATGGCTGTACGAATGCTGGAAACCATAGCAACAACTGCCTAGCAATTTAATAATAATAATAATAATAATACTGTGTTCCTCCTGGCCATCTCCCTCCAGCTGCAGTGGGTTAAAGAAAATGACAAGATGCTCCCTTTTCAAAAACCCCCTTCCTCTCCTTTCCCTTCCGTTGCCAGGGTAACGGCACTTAGATTTTCCATACTGTATAGTCCCTAGCTCGGATAGCTGCTGCGGGGCTGAGGCGGGCCAGAAACTGTCAGAGTGATTTGCGAAGCAGAAAGACGTGCCTCTCCCGCTCTCCATCATTTGAGCTGGCTGTTGTTGGGCTAGGGCTGGCTGGACTGGGGTTGGTTGAAACCTGACACTGCTAGGTCCCTGTGGTAACTTTAAAAGTCCTCCAACCACAAACCTGGCCCCCTCACTCTGACATGTACATGTTGTTTCACCCCCCCCCCCCCCCCACACTTTCCCCTCCACCCCCCCACCCCCCTCTCTCTCCACCCACCCTCAATCCCCCTTTCCGCCCCTTAACTAAGACTTGTCAACCTTTTTCTCTCCTCCTCCAAAGTCTTCACCTTCTCCACCAAGCCTCATCCATCTTTCCCCCTGGCCTTTAACATCCCTTGTCTGCTCTACTCTCCCTCTGACAGAGAGCAGAGAGTTGTCAGAAAGAAAGAGTCAAATTTGCCAAAATATGGCAAACAGATACGGTACACTGGACTCCCTGACGAGAACAGGCCAACATATGAGCAACACGTTTAATACAAGTAGAGCAGAGTTTGCCAACTCCTGCAATGAGTTCAGGCTTTTGTTCCAGCCCAGTAGCAACATGATCCTGGAGAGCTGCAGTGTGTCGGTGCATGTTTTTGTTTCAGCCCAGCATCACAACACACTTGATTCAACTAATGAGCTACCACCCGTAAGGAGCTTGATCAGTAGAATAAGGTGTGTTAGTGCTGGGTTGAAACAAAAGCCTGCACACACTGTGGCTCTCAAGGGCCAGCGGTACCCACTCACGTAGAAAGTTACACAATCAGAGCAGGCTCGATACGAGCTATGTGAAGATGGGGATTCATTCATTCTGCCTTCTTTGCAAAAGCATGTACACAGCTTGTGACATGAATGAATGTGTTACGCATGATTTCAATTTATTTATTTATTTTTTAAATCCACCTCATTTTTTGGAACGCTTTTAAAAACCCCCACAGAAGGCAACTTCCTCTGCGCTCGTACATGATCATAAATTCATATACGTACCACTAGAAATCCCTGCAATTAGTATGTTTCTGTTAGCTGCTACATCCTGATAAAATGACACCATATCACTGGCCTGTTAATGTGCCTGGACCTTGTAGGAAGAAACCCCCTGTAACTGATCCAAAATGGTGGCCCAATCAGGCAGGTTAGATGCAGTTAAAAAATATATATAATATGCATTCAAAATGCTAGCCTTTTGAGCGGTTATTCTCGGGCTGATCCCATTTAGTCGACAGGCTGTTGGTCGACCAAGATTTATTTTGTCAAGCAGTCGCAGTTTTATTGAAAACAGTTTTTATTTTATTTTTAAATTGTGCACAAGACACCTTCTCTGTCTCAGTGGACTAATCCATTGCGGAGGCCACGGGGATGGAACAGTCCATCCACTCTTAAGACGTCGTGATGACACCGTATATGCTTATATTATAAACTGGGTGGTTCGAGCCCTGAATGCTGATTGGCTGAAAGACGTGGTATACCACGGGTATGACAAAACATGTATTTTTATTGCTCTAATTACGTTGGTAACCAGTTTATAACAGCAATAAGGCACCTCGGGGGTTTGTGGTATATGGCCAATATACCACGGCTAAGATCTGTATCCAGGCACTCTGCTTTGCGTCGTGCTTAAGAACAGACCTTAGCCGTGGTATATTGGCCATATACCACACACTCTCGGGCCTTATTGCTTAAATAATGTAAAAATAATGACGCAAGAATAATGAATCAAATACTATTTTATAACTGTGCGTTCTGAAACAATCTACAGTGCGCCATAGAATTGACACCTTTCCCTATGTTGCTGTGTGCATAACAGGAAAATGAACCAGCATATTGGGATCGAGAACAATGTGGCGGAGGCAGCAGCAGCAGAGACGATGAAACAAACCTTGCCTTAAGCATAATTGTCTAAGAAAATTGAGGAGAGTGGAAACCCCAACTTAATTAGGTCGATAATTAATAACCAAACTGTTAAATGTGCCTTACTTTTTAAAAAATTGTCCATATATAGCTTCAGAAATTAGACAGATGTTGCTTCTGGTTGCCTGTTTGAGTGTTTTTGATTCCGTGAGCACCTCATGCAACGGCAAAATGTCGGATAAAGCAATTTCACAGATTCAGCTGTTTTTAAATCTGAGAGACGCTGCAATAAATTCTTTACAAATGTTTTGTTAGAACAGACGGGTGTTAATTTATTTAGTGTTAATTTACACCGTTCTAAAGAGAAAAATGATATTGTAATTTAACAGCACCTGTTTGTCAGACACGGCTCTCGCTCCTAAACCCTCCTTTATCTTCTCCTTCTTATTGTTATTATTACAGTCATTAATTTGAATTATTTTACCTTTATTTAACTAGGCAAGTCAGTTAAGAACAAATTCTTATTTAACTAGGCAAGTCAGTTAAGAACAAATTCTTATTTAACTAGGCAAGTCAGTTAAGAACCAATTCTTATTTACAATGACGGCTAGGAATAGTGGGTTAACTGCTTTGTTCAGGGGCAGAACGACAGATTTGTACCTTGTCAGCTCTGGGATTCGATCTTGCAACCTTTCGGTTACTAGTGCAACACTCTAACCACTAGGCTACCTGCCGCCCCTACACTCTAACCACTAGGCTACCTGCCGCCCCTACACTCTAACCACTAGGCTACCTGCCGCCCCAGTTATTCATTATGATCCTCATTGTAATAAATCAATGATGTCCTTATCATTAGTAGTCTTAGTATAGCAGCCTTGTATAACCACCATGGAGCTGTAGGTCTCAGAGCACATCCTGTTTAGTCTTAATACTATAACTTAGGCCTATATTTCAATATATAGGCTACTGTATCAATCAATCATTCATTCATTCGTTCATTCATTCATGCCATCACACAGCATACGAAACATTCATGCGTTGAAATGCAAATCAAGCAATTTCGTTTTTAAAATGAAATAAAAAGGGAGCTTTGAATAATTAGTCTTAACAATAAATAAAACCGCAATTCACGAACGCATGCAACTGTTTTAAATATGATAATTCTGTTAGAACAAACTCTCTGGTACACTTATTTGGTGTTGCTTACACTTTCCCAAATGGTCAGGAAAAAATATTTGTCATCTAACAGCAGCTGTTTGGCTCACATAATACTCCCGTGACGCTCCTATACCCATATCTTAATCTCCTGTAGTTCCCACAACAACTAGTTTATTTTTATTTTTAAAGCGAGATGACGTGCGCCTGTCACACAGACACTCACTGTCATTGTTTTTACACAGTGTGACCATCGGGCTCTTTCTTGAGTCATTTGTGTGTCTTAATTATTTAAATCAAACAGTGGGCTTTAAAAGCATCAGAAAAGCTCAGTGCATATGTAGTTGATTTTATTCAAACACAAACACACGTCTGTCTATATATGGAAAAATAAGTAAACATTTCGACCAATCAATTTTTATTTATTTTTTGTCGGGGGACAGTCCTAGGTTATTCAAATGACTGGCTATTCACTGCAGTTTACAGCTTAGACCAGAGTACCGTCTTGAAAACAATAACATTCTTCATTACATTGTGTTATAGCCTGGGCAGGATATATTCCTTGTCCATATGAACCTGAAACAGTAGGGTATCTTTTTGAGCTGGTACCCGTGGAATGGGAATGGGAGAGCAGTCAGCGCAGCCTTAGGAAAACAGTGCAGGCTACCATGATTTCGTTAACCCATCAACCTTTTAACCTAACATTGAGCTTATGAATTATGGGCTAATATGCATACGCGTCTAACTTAGGCTGTAGGCTACATCTCAAGCCTGTCTGTCTTTGTTCTGTTGCGTAACAACACACCTGGCCTCTCTGCTGCCACGGCTATTCCTTTTATAATCTTGTGGAGTCACAGGAAAAGAGACGTCAAAATAAGTGTCTAACAAGCTTTTGTACTATTTCTCTAGTCTTCTAATAGCCTATAGGATGCTTCCTATTGCTTGCTGAATGTAAAGTTAAAGAACAGGAGGGATGTTGGAAAGGAGAAGCCCATATTTTCCCCAATCGGCCAATCATAACACTGGGTTACATCCTGACAAAATAGGTCTACACCATATGACTGGGGTGCTAATGTACCTTTCTGGACGTGCTAAACTGTCGAAAATAGACCCAAACTAATCCAAATGGTTGTTGCATAATCAGGCCTAGACTGTTGGCCTATGGAGTCATTTCATCATGAAACAAAAACAGGATATTTGAGCGGTTATTCAAACTGGCCTATTATTCACTGCACTTTACAGCCTATAGTCAATAAATGGTGTAATTCACTTGATAACAATAATACATTTGTCATTGCACTGTGGTAGAATAATGGTATTGTCTATAAACGTAGGCCTAATCAATAGAGGAGCTTTGCATGCCCGGGGACCACAGATCTTTTTTTTCTTCTCCCCCTTGCACTTTGACAAGTAAATATTTAGCATATAGCCCTTATATTTAGCTAATGAATAGCCTAATATTTAGCTAATGAATAGCCTAATATTTAGCTAATGAATAGCCTAATATCTAGCTAATATTTAGCTAATGAATAGCCTAATATCTAGCTAATATTTAGCTAATGAATAGCCTAATATTTAGCTAATGAATAGCCTAATATCTAGCTAATATTTAGCTAATGAATAGCCTAATATTTAGCTAATGAATAGCCTAATATCTAGCTAATATTTAGATTCTTACTCCGGCTACACATCACTAGCCTCTCTCTTCCAGCTGTTCCCGTGCGCAACAGCCTATAACAGGGATAGGCAACACTGGTCCTTTTTTTCATTTAACCGACCTGGAAGATCAGGGGTGTTGAATTTAGGCAAATCACTGAACTGATCTATTAGCTCAGTTGGTCAGGTGTGGTGCCAGGTTGGAACAAAATCCTGGGCTGTGTTCGAATACCCGTACTAACACAGTATTTAATACATACTATTGACTATTAGTTAATTTTAGTATAGTGTAAAATGAACGGTATCGTTTCAGTTGAGCGTACTAGAGCATCGCCTGTCTACCGGAAGTTGATGCTGTTGCTATGCAACCTCTTGCTAGCTTGTTAGCATAACAAATGTCTAGCTAAACATTTTACGATTCCGTGTGTGTTCGTAAATTCAAATCTGGAGTGCCAGAGTGCGCTCTGGGTGTTCGGAAATCCAGAGTGTTGTCAGATTGTCTGTTCGTAAATTCAGAGCGTTTCGTTCTTGGGGGAATTCAGAGCACACAATGGACTCTCTGGCCGAGGAGTAGGGTTGATCCGAGTGTTCAACGGCAGTCAAGCACCCAAGCTAACGTAGGCTAACGACTTCCAGACACAAATGAGAGAACAGCTCACTCTGACCATTTTACACGCCCTAGCAAAGCAGGTTAGGACTATTTTCATGTTATCCAGAGCGTTGGTGACTAACTGTGCTGCTGGCAGCAATTTAATTACGTTTAGTTTTTTTGCCAACGTTTACTGACACCGGCCATATTCAACGCGTGTTGAGCGTTCGTAAATTCATTAATTATTCTGCGAGAGAGTGCTCTGAAATTGTAGTAGATAGCCAGAATTAACACTGTCCATTGAAACACACAACGACTACACCACTTAGCAAAGAATGTGAATAATCAAGTCAATAAACGTTGGGTAGTTAGTTAGATAACCTATAGTTAATATACTGCCTGGCAAGTTCGAGTAGCCAATTAACGTTAGGTAACTAGCTAACATACCGGTACATAATGCTATGCGGTTCGTAAGGATAATGTAGCTAACAAATTGTCCGCCAACATAACGTGTAACTTGTTTGAAAAGTCATTACTTTATTACATTGCTCAATATCTTAACATTTGTCATAATTAGTTAAAGCAATGAATTTGTATCTGCTCTTGTCGGGCTTAGGCTGAATATTTTCCGCCATTTTCTTCAAATCTGAAAATGTTGCGAAGCCACGTCCATTTTCTGAAGAATTGCATTATGGGCCATAAAAGTACAGAAAAAGTGTCCACAATGTATAATTAGTATTTTTGGAGAATTTGGTACGACATCCGGGAACTTTTGTCATACTAACTATATCCATACTATGACCAATAAGCATACTATATACTCAGTTTGCGTCACAAATAGTAAGGTTAGTGCGGTTAGTTTGAGTACTCGAACACAGCTCAAGCAGTAGCTGCAGATCTCCAGGAAGAGGGTTTCTACCCTTGGGCCATAGGCTACACAGGAAAAGCTTTAGTAACATCTATAAGACACTTATTCTAGGCCTAATAGTCTATTCGGGGAAAGAAGCAAGCTTGGCTTTGCTAATTGCTGAAGGTAAAACAGGCCTACAGCATAGAAAATGCATGTTAGGGACTGTTAAGGGATAAAATGCATTGGTGGGATCACTTTTCGTGCGCTGAGGAGTATTTATGTCTGTAATAAAGCCCTTTAGTGGCTAAAAACTCCTTCTGATTGGCTGGGCCTGGCTCCTCAGTGGGTGGGACTGGCTGCCAAAGTGGATGGGCCTATGCCCTCCCAGGCCCACCCATGGCTGCGCCCCTGCACAGTCATGTGAAATCCATAGATTAGAGCCTAATGAATTTATTTCAATTGACTTATTTCCTTATGTGAACTGTAACTCAGTATAAACTTTGAAATTGTTGCATGTTACGTTTATATAGTTGCACAGGACAGACAGTGACGTAAAAAACAGTGGAAAAGACCCAAAGGCATTACCAACCATTCGAAATTACTTGCAAACCACTTGAGCAACGAAAAAGACGCGCAGGCTAAACAGTGTTTGCTGTTGAATTGCTACATTTAAATACTAGCTATATTATATACTATATTATTTTCCATTAGGACTACATGTAGCCTACATTTAAGTAGTATTTGCAGTTGTCACTATGACAATGAACACACCCTGAAAGAAATAAATGGTCTGAACCATTATCTGTGTGTTTTATAGACCTTGTGAATGGTCTGAACCAGTTTCTGTGTGTTTTATAGACCTCGTGAATGGTCTGAACCAGTTTCTGTGAGTTTTATTGACCTCGTGAATGGTCTGAACCAGTTTCTGTGTGTGTTTATAGACCTCGTGAATGGTCTGAACCAGTTAATGTGTGTTTTATAGACCTTGTGAATGGTCTGAACCAGTTTCTGTGTGTTTTATAGACCTTGTGAATGGTCTGAACCAGTTTCTGTGAGTTTTATAGACCTCGTGAATGGTCTGAACCAGTTAATGTGTGTTTTATAGACCTTGTGAATGGTCTGAACCAGTTTCTGTGTGTTTTATAGACCTTGTGAATGGTCTGAACCAGTTTCTGTGTGTTTTATAGACCTTGTGAATGGTCTGAACCAGTTTCTGTGAGTTTTATTGACCTCATGAATGGTCTGAACCAGTTTCTGTGAGTTTTATTGACATCATGAATGGTCTGAACCAGTATCTGTGTGTTTTATTGACCTCATGAATGGCCTGAACCCGTTTCTGTGTGTTTTATAGACCTCATGAATGGTCTGAACCAGTATCTGTGTGTTAGAGACCTCGTGATTGGTCTGAACCAGTATCTGTGTGTTAGAGACCTCGTGAATGGTCTTGTGTTACCACCTTATTAACAGGCAGTGTGCAGTAGGATGCGTTGATCAGTTGATTGACAGGTGTAGGACTGTAGAAAACTTTCCTCTAGTGTGGATGCTCACCAACGTTGTGTAGTTATGTAGTCTATCATTACACTTATTGGTTTGATGGATGGCCCATAACTCTGACAACTAACAACAATGTTATTATCACAACAGAACTAGCCTACTAGTAGGCCTAGCTAACGTTATTATCACAACAGAACTAGTCTACTAGTAGGTCTAGCTAGCGTTATTATCACAACAGAACTGGTCTACTAGTAGGTCTAGCTAACGTTATTATCACAACAGAACTAGCCTACTAGTAGGTCTAGCTAACGTTATTATCACAACATAACTAGCCTACTAGTAGACCTAGCTAGCGTTATTATCACAACAGAACTGGTCTACTAGTAGGTCTAGCTAATATTATTATCACAACAGAACTAGCCTACTAGTAGGTCTAGCTAACGTTATTATCACAACATAACTAGCCTACTAGTAAATCTAGCTAGCGTTATTATCACAACAGAACTAGTCTACTAGTAGGTCTAGCTAACGTTAGCGAAATTGAATTAAATAAATATAAAAATTACACTTACTTGACCTTAAAATTCTAGAAATTGACTCCTTCAAATAATTTACTCTGGCAAGTTTGCCACCAGCGCACTGCAGTAGGGAAGTAAAGCGGAAGTCGAATCCACCACTTCCGTTGTTTGGTTGTGCCCATTGAAAATGAGGTGGATACCATGGCATTGTTGAATACTCTTTTCTGATTGGCTTGAAAGGCATTCTAGAGTGTGCATTATTTCCCTAAAAAACAGTCAATCAACATTGTAGAATTCAATGGCTATAGTTCATTCTTACAGCCTATGTTTGAGTTGCTTTTGAATGCATATGGCAAATTTAAAACATTATTGGCATTCGATTTTCATAATAGCAAGCAAGGACTGATGGTTTGGTTAGCAAAACTAGCAAGTATGTTTGGTTACCAAGGCAACTACTGTAACTAGCTAGTAAACTTGCTATCAACTTCAGTGGATGTTGAACACATTTGTAGTGGTAAATTTGTAAACGTATATCCATGGTATAAAAGGGATAATCAACTCGGGGCTCTATGCGTTCTCTGGAAAATAATGCCACTCCGTGCAGCACACCTTCCATGTCGTTTATTATTTTCCATAGAACTCATAGCCCCTCGTCGACTATCCCTTACCTGTAGTTTTAACAATCCTTTTAGGAAGTCAACCAGGCCATACAATATAATTACACGCCTACAACATTATATTAGAGGTGTGTAACAGCATGAAGGTGTGTAAACCTTTAAAAAAAATTATATCATTGGTGTAAGACCAGGGAAAAATATAATTAAGTGAGATGTACAGGCGAGGTACCAAATCCCCCACACTGGGTTACTGGGCAGTCTGACAGGACATAGTAAGGAGGGCAGGTGAGGGACTAATGAACCATAATTACTTTGTTTTGAGACAATATATGTTTAGTTGAATTCTATAAATGTTATATTTGGAGAAGGGAGGAATCAATGAGTTGAAAAGTGTACACTTTAAATGAACCCATTTATTTATCAATCCATTTATTAAAAATATGTAAGGGATTGGGGTACATTTCCTTATGCATGTCATGAGTAATATTCTAGGAAAGTAATATCTGATAATATATTAAATGTTATCATATTATTATACCTGAACCTGAATATGCATAAATATTAAATGTAGCTATCCAACAGTCTTGAAACACTGTTTCAAATCTGTGTATATTTTTGTATTGTAAGAACTTCTATGCCTAGTTAAAATAACGGTTAAATAAAAACAAACACGTCTATAGTCAAGTCCTGTACAACAGGAATTGCGATCAACATATTTCATGTGGTCTAAAATAGAAAATGACATATATAAAAGACCAAAAAGGTAACTTTGTATTATTCTTCTGTATTACTGTATGCCTTCTGAACCAAAACAAGAACAGTCTGAGCCAGCATGGTGTAACTTTACACTGCACCACAGTAATCAAGACAAACCCCGCCCCCTTCCATCAATTCCGTCCAATCCTCGCACGACTGTAAACGCTGTCATAATATTACAAAAATGGTCAACTTTTCTAATCAACCACACTCAGTCACCTTTAGCACCTACAGCGCTCTTTCTTTGACATGAGCGTATTTCTCAGCCAACGAGAGAGTGCACAAAGCTTCTCAGGGCTGCCATGTCGGCTCGATTGTAAATACGAGCACACACACACACAGAGAGAGAGAGTAGGGTACTGCAAAATGGAGTCCGCACAAGCCTTGCTTCTGTTCTTATATCTCCTATGGCAACAAAAATAAGGGAGAAAAAGTTAGCTTGCTCATATGGGTTACAAAAGGTAGTGCTTCGCCGTTATGTACCGTTACTTATGCCGAATTGTTACAACATAGCACGTTCGGTTCGCGATTTACCTTCACGCAAGGTAAGATTGGCAGGGATATGCACCGTGCACGGATAGTAACCGCTAAATTATACTATGATAAGACATGCATATTCTTACGATATCTGTGACAAATTACACTCGGTGTATAGTGAAATTCATTCTGAGTAGTAGCGAGTAGCTACTAACGTTACTCAAGACTGTCTCAGAAAACTACTCACGGAATTAAACGGTAACATGTGAATATATTTATCAACCTACCTCCGCGCGGCGAACAAATCGTCCATTTCTGACACCGATCTCTAACGGTCGGACGTGGACAGTTAGTCTAGAACTGTAGTGGTCGTTAGTGAAATCAACTCACTCTGTTCCTTCCCACCTATTGCTAGGTGCTCAAAATGGAGGACCACGCAAAGCGCTTGGTTCGAGTCTCCGACAATGTTTCCACTGAGCTTGTGCTGTGACCTCAGCCTAGCTACCGTTTCTACCACACACACACACACACACACACACACAACGGAGCATGTGTTAAGACCTGACACACACGCGTGCAGACAGGATACGGAATCAAGAACCCCTCTCGAATGTATGTCTGGTCTATAATAAGCAAGGCCATTGGAATGTAACTACAAGCTGCAGACAACAGACACAACGCTCAGCATACCAAACAAGCAAAACTGGGAGGAGAGGGAGGGGCAGGGTAGACTGGGGCCCTGGCGCTGAACTAGGGGGTTCCAGACTAACAACAGCGGTGGTAGGAAATAGGGAGGCAGCACAGCAACCGATGTGGATTTTCTAGCTAACCGCCATGCAGTTGCTACATTGTATCGCCTGATTCCCAACACAAAAAGGAGCACACAGGCAATAAAGTGCAAACTACACTACAGTGTGGATACATTGTTACCATGTAGCTAAAGTGTGGGTACATACTGTATATTGTTACTTTATATATTTATTATTTTTTAAATAATACCGGACGATGTGTGTGTGTGTGTGGTTAACGATGTTAGAATGAAACAGTCAGAGGTCACCAAGTGCAACATAGCTTCAGCGTGTAAATCAGCTAGAAAGATGTGTCGGCATCGAGTAATTGTCTCTGGCCCCCTCCCAGTTAGGGGGAGTGACGAGCTCTACAGCAGAGTCTCAGCACTCAATCGCTGGTTGAAAACTGTTTTCTGCCCCTCCCAAAAGATAGAATTTGTAGATAATTGGCCCTCTTTCTGGGACTCACCCACAAACAGGACCAAGCCTGACCTGCTGAGGAGTGACGGACTCCATCCTAGCTGGAGGGGTGCTCTCATCTTATCTACCAACATAGATAGGGCTCTAACTCCTCTAGCCCCACAATGAAATAGGGTGCAGGCCAGGCAGCAGGCTGTTAGCCAACCTGCCAGCTTAGTGGAGTCTGCCAATAGCACAGTCAGTGTAGTCAGCTCAGCCATACCCATTGAGACTGTGTCTGTGCCTCGACCTAGGTTGGGCAAAACTAAACATGGCGGTGTTCGCCTTAGCAATCTTATTAGGATAAAGACCTCCTCCATTCCTGCCATTATTGAAAGAGATCGTGATACCTCACATCTCAAAATAGGGTTACTTAATGTTAGATCCCTCACTTCAAAGGCAGTCATAGTCAATGAACTAATCACTGATCATAATCTTGATGTGATTGGCCTGACTGAAACATGGCTTAAGCCTGATGAATTTACTGTGTTAAATGAGGCCTCACCTCCTGGTTACACTAGTGACCATATCCCCCGTGCATCCCGCAAAGGCGGAGGTGTTGCTAACATTTACGATAGCAAATTTCAATTTACAAAAAAAAATATGGCGTTTTCGTCTTTTGAGCTTCTAGTCATGAAATCTATGCAGCCTACTCAATCACTTTTTATAGCTACTGTTTACAGGCCTCCTGGGCCATATACAGCATTCCTCTCTGAGTTTCCTGAATTCCTATCAGACCTTGTAGTCATAGCAGATCATATTCTAATTTTTGGTGATTTTAATATTCACATGGAGAAGTCCACAGACCCACTCCAAAAGTCTTTCGGAGCCATCATCGACTCAGTGGGTTTTGTCCAACATGTCTCTGGACCTACTCACTGCCACAGTCATACTCTGGACCTAGTTTTGTCCCATGGAATAAATGTTGTAGATCTTAATGTTTTTCCACATAATCCTGGACTATCGGACCACCATTTTATTACGTTTGCAATCGCAACAAATAATCTGCTCAGACCGCAACCAAGAAGCATCAAAAATCGTGCTATAAATTCTCAGACAACACAAAAATTCCTTGATGCCCTTCCAGACTCCTTCTGCCTACCCAAGGACGTCAGAGGACAAAAATCAGTTAACCACTTAACTGAGGAACTCAATTTAACCTTGCGCAATACCCTAGATGCAGTTGCACCCCTAAAAACGAAAAACATTTGTCATAAGAAACTAGCTCCCTGGTATACAGAAAATACCCGAGCTTTGAAGCAAGCTTCCAGGAAATTGGAACGGAAATGGCGCCACACCAAACTGGAAGTCTTCCGACTAGCTTGGAAAGACAGTACCGTGCAGTACCGAAGAGCCCTCACTGCTGCTCGATCATCCTACTTTTCCAACTTAATCGAGGAAAATAAGAACAATCCAAAATGTATTTTTGATACTGTTGCAAAGCTAAATAAAAAGCAGCATTCCCCAAGAGAGGATGGCTTTCACTTCAGCAGTAATAAATTCATGAACTTCTTTGAGGAAAAGATCATGACCATTAGAAAGCAAATTACGGACTCCTCTTTGAATCTGCGTATTCCTCCAGGGCTTAGCTGTCCTGGATCTGCACAGCTCTGCGAGGGCCTGGGATCGGGAGAGACACTTAAGTGTTTTAGTACTATATCTCTTGACACAATGATGAAAATAATCATGGCCTCTAAACCTTCAAGCTGCATACTGGATCCTATTCCTACTAAACTGCTGAAGGAGCTGCTTCCTGTGCTTGGCCCTCCTATGTTGAACATAATAAACAGCTCTCTATCCACTGGATGTGTACCAAACTCACTAAAAGTGGCAGTGATAAAGCCTCTCTTGAAAAAGCCAAACCTTGACCCGGAAAATATAAAAAACTATCGGCCTATATCGAATCTTCCATTCCTCTCAAAAATTTTAGAAAAAGCTGTTGCGCAGCAACTCACTGCCTTTCTGAAGACAAACAATGTGTACGAAATGCTTCAGTCTGGTTTTAGACCCCATCATAGCACTGAGACTGCACTTGTGAAGGTGGTAAATGACCTTTTAATGGCGTCAGACCGAGGCTCTGCATCTGTCCTCGTGCTACTAGACCTTAGTGCTGCCTTTGACACCATCGATCACCACATTCTTTTGGAGAGACTGGAAACCCAAATTGGTCTACACGGACAAGTTCTGGCCTGGTTTAGATCTTACCTGTCGGAAAGATATCAGTTTGTCTCTGTGAATGGTCTGTCCTCTGACAAATCAACTGTATATTTCGGTGTTCCTCAAGGTTCCGTTTTAGGACCACTATTGTTTTCACTATATATTTTACCTCTTGGGGATGTTATTCGAAAACATAATGTTAACTTTCACTGCTATGCGGATGACACACAGCTGTACATTTCAATGAAACATGGTGAAGCCCCAAAATTGCCCTCGCTAGAAGCCTGTGTTTCAGACATAAGGAAGTGGATGGCTGAAAACTTTCTACTTTTAAACTCGGACAAAACAGAGATGCTTGTTCTAGGTCCCAAGAAACAAAGAGATCTTCTGTTAAATCTGACAATTCATCTTGATGGTTGTAAAGTCGTCTCAAATAAAACTGTGAAGGACCTCGGCGTTACTCTTGACCCTGATCTCTCTTTTGACGAACATATCAAGACTATTTCAAGGACAGCTTTTTTCCATCTACGTAACATTGCAAAAATCAGAAATTTTCTGTCCAAAAATGATGCAGAAAAATTAATCCATGCATTTGTTACTTCTAGGTTAGACTACTGCAATGCTCTACTTTCCGGCTACCCGGATAAAGCACTAAATAAACTTCAGTTAGTGCTAAATACGGCTGCTAGAATCCTGACTAGAACCAAGAAATTTGATCATATTACTCCAGTGCTAGCTTCCCTACACTGGCTTCCTGTTAAGGCAAGGGCTGATTTCAAGGTTTTACTGTTAACCTATAAAGCGTTACATGGGCTTGCTCCTACCTATCTTTCCGAGTTGGTCCTGCCGTACATACCAATACGTACGCTACGGTCACAAGACGCAGGCCTCCTAATTGTCCCTAGAATTTCTAAGCAAACAGCGGGAGGCAGGGCTTTCTCCTATAGATCTCCATTTTTATGGAACAGTCTGCCTACCCATGTGAGAGACGCAGACTCGGTCTCAACCTTTAAGTCTTTACTGAAGACTTATGTCTTCAGTAGGTCATATGATTGAGTGTAGTCTGGCCCAGGAGTGTGAAGGTGAACGGAAAGGCTCTGGAGCAACGAACCGCCCTTGCTGTCTCTGCCAGGCCGGTTCCCCTCTCTCCACTGGGATTCTCTGCCTCTAACCCTGTTACAGGGGCTGAGTCACTGGCTTGCTGGTGCTCTTTCATGCCGTCCCTAGGAGGGGTGCGTCACTTGAGTGGGTTGAGTTACTGACGTGATCTTCCTGTCTGGGTTGGCGCCCCCCCTTGGTTTGTGCTGTGGTGGAGATCTTTGTGGGCTATACTCGGCCTTGTCTCAGGATTGTAAGTTGGTGGTTGAGGATATCCCTCTAGTGGTGCGGGGGCTGTGCTTTGGCAAAGTGGGTGGGGTTATATCCTTCCTGTTTGGCCCTGTCCGGGGGTTTCTTCGGATGGGGCCACAGTGTCTCCTGACCGCTCCTGTCTCAGCCTCCAGTATTTATGCTAGTTTATGTGTTTATGTTTATGTGTCGGGGGGCTAGGGTCAGTTGGTTATACCTGGAGTACTTCTCCTGTCTTATCCAGTGTCCTGTGTGAATTTAAGTATGCTCTCTCTAATTCTCTCGTTCTCTCTTTCTCTCTGAGAACCTGAGCCCTAGGACCATACGTCAGGACTACCGGGCATGATGACACCTTGCTGTCCCCAGTCCGCCTGGCCTTGCTGCTATTCCAGTTTCAACTGTTCTGCCTGCGGTTACGGAACCCCTACCTGTCCCAGACCTGCTGTTTTCAACTCTTAATGATCGGCTATGAAAAGCCAACTGAGATTTATTCCTGATTATTATTTGACCATGCTTGTCATTTATGAACATTTTGAAAATCTTGGCTCTCTCTAATTTTCTCCTTCTCTCTTTCTTTCTCTCGGAGGACCTGGGCCCTAGGACCATGCGTCGGGACTGCCGCCCGTGGTGACTCCTTGCTGTCCCCAGTCCGCCTGGCCTTGCTGCTATTCCAGTTTCAGCTGTTCTGCCTGCGGTTATGGAACCGCCACCTGTCCCAGACCTGTTGTTTTTCAACTCTTAATGATCAGCTATGAAAAGCCAACAAAATTATTCATGATTATTATTTGACCATGCTTGTCACTTATGAACATTTTTGAACATCTTGGCATAGTTTTGTTATAATCTCCACCCGGCACAGCCAGAAGAGGACTGGCCACCCCTCATAGCCTGGTTCCTCTCTAGGTTTCTTCCTAGGTTTTGGCCTTTCTAGGGAGTTTTTCCTAGCCACCGTGCTTCTACACCTGCATTACTAGCTGTTTGGGGTTTTAGGCTGGGTTTCTGTACAGCACTTCGAGATATTAGCTGATGTACGAAGGGCTATATAAAATAAAATTGATTGATTGATTGATTGATTGATTAAAGTGCATGACACAGACCTTATGGGCTAAATCAAATGTCAGTTTAATCTGTAGGCTATGAAAAGATTTAAATCCTGACACCAATACCTGAGCCTTTTAGGGATTAAGCCTAGTGGTTAGAGCAGGTAGCCTAGTGGTTAGAGCAGGTAGCCTAGTGGTTAGAGGCAGGTAGCCTAGTGGTTAGAGGCAGGTAGCCTAGGGGTTAGAGGCAGGTAGCCTAGTGGTTAGAGGCAGGTAGCCTAGGGGTTAGAGGCAGGTAGCCTAGTGGTTAGAGCAGGTAGCCTAGTGGTTAGAGCAGGTAGCCTAGTGGTTAGAGCAGGTAGCCTAGTGGTTAGAGGCAGGTAGCCTAGGGGTTAGAGGCAGGTAGCCTAGGGGTTAGAGGCAGGTAGCCTAGGGGTTAGAGGCAGGTAGCCTAGTGGTTAGAGCAGGTAGCCTAGTGGTTAGAGCAGGTAGCCTAGTGGTTAGAGCAGGTAGCCTAGTGGTTAGAGGCAGGTAGCCTAGTGGTTAGAGGCAGGTAGCCTAGTGGGTAGAGCAGGTAGCCTAGTGGGTAGAGCAGGTAGCCTAGTGGTTAGAGCCAGGTAGCCTAGTGGTTAGAGCCAGGTAGCCTAGTGGTTAGAGCAGGTAGCCTAGTGGTTAGAGCCAGGTAGCCTAGTGGTTAGAGGCAGGTAGCCTAGTGGTTAGAGCCAGGTAGCCTAGTGGTTAGAGCAGGTAGCCTAGTGGTTAGAGCCAGGTAGCCTAGTGGTTAGATCATTGGGCCAGTAACCGTTGCTGGATGAATCCCCGAGCTGACAAGGTAAAAATCTGTCGTTCTGCCCCTGAACAACGCAGTTAATCCACTGTTCCTAGGCCGTCATTGTAAATAAGAATTTGTTAACTGACTTGTCTAGTTACATAAAGGTTCAATATTTTATTTAATTAAGCTACATGAACAATTCATGATTACTTTTGAGATGTAGGCCAAAGCATTTCCAGGAAGAGTTCATTCCTAGTAAAATGTTAAATTTGATCACAAGCTGTGTTATTTATAACATGAAAAGGGCAGGTTGTATTTAAAATATTACAATGTTATTACCATAACATTTATCACACAGCTATTGGTCCTTGCAGTTAACTATATGTAAATGTCTTCAAAAGTTAGCTTAATTTAACATACATCATTATCATGTTAATGGGAATAAAGTAACATTCACCATTTTATAAAGGGTATCTTATAATGCATGAATAATATACTAAATCTACCTCTGATCATGCCAATGGCTGTTTTTATATCTGGCAATAATATAATGTGTGCATGTACTGATATGGAGGCTGTGTGTGACGTTTTAAATGTACGTATTTCAACCCTTGACTAATAATGTCCTACGCTACGTAGTATGTCATGTTTCATGTGGATCCCAGGAAGAGTAGCTGATGTTTTTGCAGTGGCTAATGGGGATCCTAATAAAATACTAGCCATAAATAACACATTGTGTTTACAGATTTAAGACTATTTTGCATTCAGCATCCTACAGCGTTTAGCTGTAATCAGTGCCTGGAGCCATATCAGGCTAACAACAGTTAGCAGTAGCTCTATGCACACACCAAGCGTTTAAGCTTCTTTGTGTTCCCAAATTTGCGGCACGCGGTCTGAATATGACCCCACGGGGTGGTTTTATTCCCCCCCCCCCCTCAAAGTTTTCAGAGAAAAAACATTCAATAAATAATAATTCTTGAGAATTTTCATTGTTGGACATAAAACACTGTAAAAACACCAGGAAATCAGTGATTTTAATTTTGGAAATCTGTTTCCCCAAGTATTCCCACGCATAATAAAATGTGATCGTATACAAATGTAAGCAAGGTTTGAAATGTTTATGTTTTACTAAAATATGATATCTGTTTGGGCTTCTAGTAGTGAATGTGTAGTCCACAAATGATTTGTAATTATATTCTGGCCCCTTGACCATCAGCTGAAGAAGAACATCTTCCCGAGCCAGAATCTAGTTGATGATCCCTGACCTATGACCTTATGTGGTGATTTTAAACATGTTTTCATAAACTGAACCCTTATCTTAACATGTAAGTTAACAGTAGGGCTGTCAGTTAATCAGTTCACTTGGTCTTTTTTTTTATTTTTTTTTTACCAGTTTTCAGTTTTCCCCTCTGCACTCAGACCCCTCACAGAAAGTGCTAGCAAAATTCTTGCTTGAGAAATAGTTTTTCGCTAAAAAAGGTACATAATTTTTACCCAGAAATGATTTAATATTGATATAAAAACAGCTACATGGGAACCAATAGTCAGAGACAGTCTTAACTGGTCTGTGGGTTGTATCAGAACCAATAGTCAGAGACAGTCTTACCAGGTCTCTGGGTTGTATCAGAACCAATAGTCAGAGACAGTCTTACCAGGTCTCTGGGTTGTATCAGAACCAATAGAGACAGTCTTACCAGGTCTCTGGGTTGTATCAGAACCAATAGAGACAGTCTTACCAGGTCTCTGGGTTGTATCAGAACCAATAGTCAGAGACAGTCTTACCAGGTCTCTGGGTTGTATCAGAACCAATAGAGACAGTCTTACCAGGTCTCTGGGTTGTATCAGAACCAATAGAGATAGTCTTAACTGGCCTGTGGGTTGTATCAGAACCAATAGTCAGAGACAGTCTTACCAGGTCTCTGGGTTGTATCAGAACCAATAGAGACAGTCTTACCTGGTCTCTGGGTTGTATCAGAACCAATAGTCAGAGACAGTCTTACCAGGTCTCTGGGTTGTATCAGAACCAATAGAGACGGTCTTACCTGGTCTCTGGGTTGTATCAGAACCAATAGTCAGAGACAGTCTTACCTGGTCTCTGGGTTGTATCCCAGGATGTAGAAAAATGAGTCGATGCGAGCTTTGAACTCTCTGGCAGCAAAGATGTCGGAGAAATGGGCAATGTTACACTTCCCCCTGAAACACAAGACACAAAAGCAAAGGACATTTGTTTTACTGGTCAACACACAAGCACTATAAACAGACGATATATACACAAACGTATTTGGATACCCTGTCAAATTAGTGGATTCGGCTATTTCAGCCACACCCGTTGCTGACAGGTGTATAAGAATCGAGCACACAACCATGCAATCTCCATAGACAAACATTGGTAGTAGAATGGCTTTACTGAAGAGCTCAGTGACTCAACGTGGCAACATCATAGGATGCCACCTTTCCAAAAAGTCAGTTCGGCAAACTTCTGCACTGCTACCAGGTGCCCGCCAACTGTAAGTGCTGTTATTGTGAAGTGGAAACGTCTACGAGCAACAACGGCTCAGCCGCGAAGTGGTAGGCCACACAAGCTCACCGAACGGGAACGCCGAGGACTGAAGTGCTGTCCTCGGTTGCAACAATCACTACCGAGTTCCAAACCGTCTCTGGAAACAATGTCAGCACAATAACGGTTCGCTAGGAGCTTCATTAAATGGGTTTCCATGGCAGAGCAGCCGCGTACAAGCCTAATATCACCATGCTCAATGCCAAGCGTTGGCTGGAGTGGTGTAAAACTCACCACCATTGGACTCTGGAGCAGTGGAAATGCGTTCTCTGGAGTAATGATTCACGCTTAACCATCTGGCAGTCCGACGGACAAATCGGGGTTTGGCGGATGCCAGGAATGCATAGTGCCAACTGTAAAGACTGGCCTGCACAGAACCCTGACCGCAACCCCATGGAACACCTTTGGGATGAATTAGATCGCTGACTGCGAGCCAGGCCTAATCACCCAACATCAGTGCCCTACCTGACAAATGCTCGTGGCTGAATGGAAGCAAGTCCCCGTAGCAATGTTCCAACATCTAGTGGAAAGCCTTCCCAGAAGAGTGAGGCTGTTATAGCAGTAAAGGGAGGACCAACTCCATATTAATGCACATGATTTTGTAATGAGATGTTCGACAAGCAAGTGTCCACATACTTTTGGTCATGTAGTGTACCATAAGCACTATAAACACATTCAGAGCCTCCAGAAAGTATACACACCCATTGACTTTTCCACATTTTGTTCTGTTACAGCCTGAATTTAAAATGGATTAAATGTAGATTTTGTGCCACTGGCTTACACACAATACCCTATAATGTCAAAGTGGAATCATGTTTATTGAAATGTTAACAAATTAATAAAAAGGTGAAATGTCTCGTGGCAAAGAAATTAACTTTATGTCCTCAATATGAAGTGTTATGTTTGGGGCAAATCCAACATCACTGAGTACCACTATATATTTTCAAGCATGGCGGTGGCTGCATCATGTTATGGGTATGCTTGTCAGCGGCAAGGACTAGGGAGTTTAGGATAAAAAATAAACAAAATAGAGCCAAGCACAGGCAAAAATCCTTGAGGAAAACCTGGTTCAGTCTGCTTTCCAACAGAAACTGCGAGACAAATTCACCTTGCAGCAGGACAATAACCTAAAACACAAGGCCGAATGTTCCTGAGTGGCCTAGTTACAGTTTTGACTTAAATCTGCTTGAAAATGTATGGCAAGAGTTGAAAATGGCTGTCTAGCAGTGATCAATTTGACTGAGGTTGAAGAATTTAAAAAAAATTATAACATGCACATATTGTACAATCCAGGAGTGCAAAGCTCTTAGAGACTTACCCAGAAAGACTCACAGCTGTAATCACTGCCAAAGGTGATTCTAACAAGTATTTACTCAGGGGTGTGACTACTTATGTAAATTTGATATTTCTGTATTTCATTGTCAATACAGTTCAAAAAATGTCTAAAAACATGTTTTCACTTTCTCATTAATAAGTCAAGGGGTATGACTACTTTCTGAAGGCACTATAAACATATACTTGTCTGATGTCATTGTTATACGAGTATTTCATTATTCAGAAGCTCTACAGGTGACATATCCAAATCCAAATAAATAAAAAAATCCCACATGCACCACCGAATAGTGAAATTCTGACAAGCCCTTAGCCATGCAGATAAGAAAAATACGTGTTAAGAAAGTATTTACTAAAAGAAACTGAAGTAACAATACAAAATAAAATAGAAAAATAACAAATAATTAAAGAACAACAATACAATATAACAGTAACGAGGCTATATACAGGGGGTACCGGTACAGAGTCAATGTGGAGGCTATATACAGGGGGTACCGGTACAGTTCAATGTGGAGGCTATATACAGGGGGTACCGGTACAGAGACAATGTGGAGGCTTTATACAGGGGGTACCGGTACTGAGTCAATGTGGAGGCTATATACAGGGGGTACCGGTACAGAGTCAATGTGGAGGCTATATACAGGGGGTACCGGTACAGAGGCAATGTGGAGGCTATATACAGGGGGTACCGGTACAGTTCAATGTGGAGGCTATATACAGGGGGTACCGGTACAGAGTCAATGTGGAGGCTATATACAGGGGGTACCGGTACAGTTCAATGTGGAGGCTATATACAGGGGGTACCGGTACAGAGTCAATGTGTAGGCTATATACAGGGGGTACCGGTACAGTTCAATGTACAGGGGCACAGGTTAGTCAATGTGATTGGGATTATATGCATATATAGGTAAAGTGACTATGCATAGATAATAAAAAGAGTAGCAGCAGCGTAAAAATTGGGGTGGGGGGGCAATGCAAATAGTCTAGGTAGCCATTTGATTAGCTGTTCAGGAGTCTTATGGCTTGAGGGTAGAAGCTGTTTAGAAGCCTTTTGGACCTAGACGTGGCGCTCTGGAAACACTTGACGTGCGGTAGCAGAGAGAACAGTCTATGACTAGGGTGGCTGGAGTCTTTGACAATTTCTAGGGCCTTCCTCTGACACTGCCTGGTTTAGAGGTCCTGGATGGCAGGAAGCTTGGCCCTAGTGATTTACTGAGCCGTACGCACTACCCTCTGTAGTGCATTTGCTGTCGGAGGCCGAGCAACCAGTCATGATGCTCTCGTGCAGCTGTAGAACTTTTTGAGGATCTGAGGACCCATGCCAAATCTTTTCAGTCTCCTGAGGGGGAATAGGCTTTGTCGTGCCCTCTTCACGACTGTCTTGGTGTGTTTGGACCATGATAGTTTGTTGGGGATGTGGACACCAAGGAACTTGAAGCTCTCAACCTGCTCCACTAGAGCCCCGTCGATGAGAATGTGTGCTCGGCCATCCTTTTCCTGTTGTCCAGAATCATTTGTCTTGCTCACGTTGAGGGAGAGGTTGTAAACCTGGCACCACACTGCCAGGTCTCTGACCTCCTCCCTATAAGCTGTCTCATCGTTGTCGGTGATCAGTTACCACTTATGTCCTCGGCAAACTTAATGATGGTGTTGGAGTGGTGCTTGGCCATGCAGTCATGGGTGAACAGGGAATACAGGAGGGGACTGAGCACGCACCAGAGGGGCCCCCGTGTTGAGGTTCAGCGTGGCAGATGTTACCTATCCTTACCACCTGGGGGCGGCCCGTTAGGAAGTCCAAGATCCAGTTGCAGAGGGAGGTGTTTAGTCCCAGTGTCCTTAGCTTAGTGATGAGCTTTGAGGGCACGTTGGTGTTGAACGCTGAGCTGTAGTCAATGAACAGCATTCTCACATAGGTGTTCCTTTTGTCTGTGGATCTGTTGGGGCGGTATGGAAATTGGAGTGGGTCTAGGGTTTCTGGGATAATGGTGTTGATGTGAGCCATGACAAGCCTTTCAAAGCACTTCATGGCTACAGACGTAACTGGTACGGGTCAGTAGTAATTTAGGCAGGTTACCTTGGTGTTCTTGGGCACAGGGACTATGGTGGTCTGCTTGAAACATGTTGGTATTACAGACTCGGCCACGGACAGGTTGAAAATGTCAGTGAAAACACTTGCCAGTTGGTCAGCACCTGCTCGGAGTACACGTCCTGGTAATCCGTCTGGCCCTGCGGCATTGTGAATGTTGACCGGTTTAAAGGTCTTACATTGGCTATAGAGAGTGTGACCACATCAGCTGGTGCTCTCATGCATGTTTCAGTGTTACTTGCCTCGAAGCGAGCATAGAAGTTATTTAGCTTGTCTGGTAGGCTTGTGTCACTTGGCAGCTTACGGCTGTGCTTCCCTTTGTAGTCCGTAATAGTTTGCAAGCCCTGCTACATCCGCCGAGCGTCAGAGCCGGTGTAGTAGGATTCAATCTTAGTCCTGTATTGACGCGTTGCATGTTTGATGGTTCGTCGGCGGGCATAGCGGGATTTCTTATAAGCGTGCGGGGTTAGAGTCACGCTCCTTGAAAGAGGCAGCTCTACTTTTAAGCTCTGTGTGGATGTTGCCTGTAATCCATGGCTTCTGGTTGGGGTATGTACGTACGGTCACTGTGGTGACAACGTCATCGATTGATGTGGGTATTCCAGTCTGTGCTAGCAAAACAGTCCTGTAGCTTAGCATCTGCGTCATCTGACCACTTCCGTATTGAGCGAGTCACTGGTACTTCCTGCTTTAGTATTTGCTTGTAAGGAGGAATCAGGAGGATAGAGTTATGGTCAGATTTGCCCCAAAAAAAGTTTTTATTTAACTAGGCAAGTCAGTTCAGAACAAATTCTTATTTTCAATGACGGCCTAGGAACAGTGGGTTAACTGCCTTGTTCAGGGGCAGAATGACACATTTTTACCTTGTCAGCACGGGGATTCGATCTTGCAACTTTTCGGTTACTAGTCCAACGTTCTAACCACTAGGCTACCTTCCGCCTCAATGGAGAGCGAGGGAGAGCTTTGTACGCGTCTCTGTGTGTGGAGTAAAGGTGGTCTAGAGTTTTTTTCCCCTCTGGTTGCACATTTAACATGCTGATAGAAATTAGGCAAAACTGATTTAAGTTTCCCTGCATTAGAGTCCCCGGCCACTAGGAGCGCCACTTCTGGATGAGCATTTTTTGTTTGTTTATGGCCTTATACAGCTGGTATTAGTGCCAGTATTGGTTTGTGGTGGTAAATAGGGAAAATATAGATAAACTTTCTTGGTGAATAGTGTGATCTACAGCTTATCATGAGATACTCTACCTAGGGCGAGCAAAACCTAGAGACTTCCTTTATATTAGATGTCGTGCACCAGCTGTTATTGACAAATAGACACAGACCGCCACCCCTTGTCTTACCGGAGGCAGCTGTTCTATCTTGTTGATGCACCGAAAACCTATGTTGTCGTTCAGCTACGACTCGTGAAACATAAGATATTACAGTTTTTAATGTACCGTTGGTAGGATAGTCTTGATCATAGCTCATCCAGTTTGTTATCCAATGATTGCACGTTGGCTAATAGGACTGATGGTAGAGGTGGATTACCCACTCGCTGTCGGATCCTTACAAGGCACCCCGACCTAAGTCCCCAATATCTCAGTTTCTTCTTTATGCAAATGACGGGGACTTGGGCCTTGTCTGGTGTCTGAAGTAAATCCTTCTAGTCCAACTCAGACAATTTCTTCGTCCAGTACGAGGTGAGTAATCGCTGTCCTGATATCCAGAAGCGCTTTCCGTTCATAAGAGACGGTGGCAGAAACATTATGTACAAAATAAGTTACAAATAAATGTGAGAAAACACACACACAATAGCACAATTGGTTAGGAGCCCGTAATACGGCAGCCATCTCCTCTGGCGCCATTGTAGGATCAGCATAGCTTATATTTAATTGTGGCAGCAGGTATCTAGTGAGTGTGTCAGTTGGTTGTGAGTGATGAGTTTGAGATCTAGAGTCTAATAAACTGCATGGTTTCCTGAGTCGTAGTGGGAGGACCACACACCATATCATTGCGTGTATTATAATATTTGCGCGTAAAGGCGTTTCCACCGCCATTTCTCACATATTGAATTTTGCAGATCCCAACCATTTCGAAATAAACAAATTATCGGAATTTATACGACTGTACCAAAACTTCCTGTTTCCATCACAGCTGTCTTTTTATTTTAATCCGGTTTATTCTCATAAACTGTGGATGGAAACGTGGTTGAGGTTAAATAAAGTGTGCTTTAGCAATTTACCCCATTTTGCTAACCGTTAAAATTAAACAGAAGCTGTGCATGCTGCTGGATACGTCACCTATTTAGCTCCTCAAAAACACAATGACATACTTCTAACACAATTACATTAGTCAATTGTGTTTATAGTGCTTGTGTGTCTGAGCCCATAGCCACCAGCTGAACCCTCCATCCTTCATCCCTCCATTCATCCTTCATCCCTCCCTCCATCCTTCATCCTCCATCCCTCCATTCATCCTTCATCCCTCCATCCTTGATCCCTCCATTCATCCTCCCTCCCTCCCTCCATTCATCCTCCCTCCCTCCTTGATCCATCCCTTCATCCCTCCATTCATCCTTGATCCTTCATCCCTCATTCATCCTCCCTCCCTCCATCCTTGATCCTTCATCCCTCCCTCCATCCTTGATCCTTCATCCCTCCATTCATCCCTCCCTCCCTCCATTCATCCTCCCTCCCTCCATTCATCCTCCCTCCCTCCATCCATCCTTGATCCTTCATCCCTCATTCATCCTCCCTCCCTCCATCCTTGATCCTTCATCCCTCCCTCCATCCTTGATCCTTCCCTCCATCCTTGATCCTTCCCTCCATCCTTGATCCTTCCCTCCATCCTTGATCCTTCCCTCCATCCTTGATCCTTCCCTCCATCCTTCATCCCTCCATCCTTGATCCTTCATCCCTCCATTCTTGATCCTTCATCCCTCCATTCATCCCTCCTTCCCTCCATTCATCCCTCCTTCCCTCTCCATTCATCCCTCCTTCCCTCTCCATTCATCCTTCCTTCCCTCCCTCCATCCTTCCCTCCCTCCATCCATCCTTCCCTCCCTCCATTCATCCTTTCCTCCCTCCATTCATCCTTTCCTCCCTCCATTCATCCTTTCCTCCCTCCATTCATCCTTTCCTCCCTCCGCCGAGGGATGATGTGCATCAGACAGACAAGACAGAGACAGCTGGACTGTGAAATGCAACCTGTGTTGCTCTGCTCTTCCAGACGTTATGACCCCAACAAGCCAGTCACACACACACACACACACACACACACACACACACACAGTTTGACATCCAGCAGCGTGTCTGTCTGTGTGTCTGGCCCAATCACCATGACAAACATCACCACGGTCTGCAGGCAGACTTGCGTCTCCAGCTAGGAACAATGACTTCCTCACTAGATCAAAGGAATAAGAAGCTGTATGTCTGGGTCTGTCTGTGTGTGTGTGTCTCCGTGTCTGTGTCTCTGTGTGTGTGTATGTTTCCGTGCCTATGTGTCTGTGTGTGTGTGTCTGTGTTTCCGTGTGTGTGTGTGTATGTGTATGTGTGTGTGTGTCTGTGTCTCTGTGTCTATGTGTCTGTGTGTGTCTGTGTTTCCGTGTGTGTGTGTGTATGTGTGTGTGTGTCTGTGTCTCTGTGTGTCTGTGTCTCTGTGTGTGTGTGTTTCCGTGTGTGTGTCGAGCGGGCAACATTACAGCATCCTGCTGGAATTCCCTCTGCCTCCATTTATCTAAAGCTTATATAATAAGTCAAATCAAAGAGCTGCTGTGTGTGTGTGTGCGCGCACACACACGCAGGACAACTGGCTGCTAATTTAGCCTGAAATCACTGGGTTCTCTGAGACGTGGGGGGGGGGGAGGGGGGGGGGAAGAGAGAGAGAGAGAGAGAGAGAGAGAGAGCTGCTATACTGTTTCACAGATGGTTTGCGTTAAGGGGGTGGTGTGAGAGTGTGTGAGTGTGTGTGTGAGAGAGTGTGGAGCAGAAGGGGAGAGAATCACATGAGCATGGAGAAAGAGAAGACTATCTGGTTTCATATGGAGACAATCACCATGCCTGTCCTCCTTTCCTTGGTATCGACAGAGCGTAATGACTATCAGCTCAGTGTTGCTGTGTGTTTGTACTACTGTGTTTCAAGTTAATTCGCCACTTGCACAGGATATAACACGTGTAAAACAGTACAGTGAAATTCCTAAATGAGAGCTCTTTCCTAACGCTGCCGTCATAAGAGAATAAAATGTATAAAGTCTGAATAAAAACCATAACTACTTGTTCAATGTACAGGTCAGTACCTTGTTCAATGTACAGGTCAGTACCTTGTTCAATGTACAGGTCAGTACCTTGTTCAATGTACAGGTCAGTACCTTGTTCAATGTACAGGTCAGTACCTTGTTCAATATGCAGGTCAGTACCTTGTTCAATATGCAGGTCAGTACCTTGTTCAATATGCAGGTCAGTACCTTGTTCAATATGCAGGTCAGTACCTTGTTCAATATGCAGGTCAGTACCTTGTTCAATATGCAGGTCAGTACCTTGTTCAATATGCAGGTCAGTACCTTGTTCAATATGCAGGTCAGTACCTTGTTCAATATGCAGGTCAGTACCTTGTTCAATATGCAGGTCAGTACCTTGTTCAATATGCAGGTCAGTACCTTGTTCAATATGCAGGTCAGTACCTTGTTCAATATGCAGGTCAGTACCACCTTGTTCAATATGCAGGTCAGTACCTTGTTCAATATGCAGGTCAGTACCTTGTTCAATATGCAGGTCAGTACCTTGTTCAATATACAGGTCAGTACCTTGTTCAATATGCAGGTCAGTACCTTGTTCAATGTCCAGGGGTACTGGACTGTTTGCATATACAGGTCAGTACCAGCTGTGGCGGTCATGAAATTTTGTCAGCTGGTGACAGTCTAACAAATAACTGTCAGTCTCATGGTAATTGACCATTAATTAACATAATCACATTTAGCATCTCCTACCTTCCACACACACAGCCTACAAGCCACTGATGCAGACCTTTGGAACATCAACATTTTAAATCTAAGTCTAATAAATCCATGTAATATAGTCTACACCGTCACAATAAATCCATTATTTATTTTAGACAGGTCTAAAGAAACAGGATATGAAGAAAATGTAATCTACTTCAGAAGAACAGAATAGCATACTCTGAGTTGTCTTTATGTTAGGTCCTGATCTGGCTATGCTACACTAGTTACACTCATTTAGCAGACAAGATTTGCTTTGAATTCTGTGGCGTTATTTTATAGTATGAAGAATACAATTGAACCAAGCTGAATAAAATAGAAAGGATATTTCTCCAAACTATTTGAGGGAGTGCGCACATGCGGCTATTCTGTGTTGAGCGGTTAATAAAGAAACATCTGCTTAATTTAGACTTATTAATGTAACTTTAGTTGTGATAAAAATGTTGGGCTATTGTTTTGATTTTTAATACATTCTAAGTCTGCATGATGCCAATCTAATGATGAGTTGAAAAAAGTTGTATGAAAGGCATGAGCTCTGCTTTGTTTCTTGTGCAGGCTGTACACACTTCATCAGTCTCTCATTCACAATTTGAAAAGAACTTGATAATGCCTCAAATTTTCCGACTGCATCCCCTTTGTGTGGCTATAATCCCCCTAAAAATATCCATGCCTTTTGCGGCCAGTTGCACCGTTGGGCTGAATATAATCATTATAATTCCCTTCTCCCCGCTGCGTGCCGAAGCACGTCTCAATCACAAGGCTCTCAGTCACATGATTGGGTCTTTTTGACAGGCTACAAGTGAAGACAGACACATCCGGGACGCAACTGCGAACATCCTTATCCAATTATGAGGCGCATATTGAAGATATTGGAAGAACTGTCCACATTTACTTTTCGTCAGCCAACAAGATGAGTTGTAGGCCTAACGAACAGCAAAAGCACTAGCCTATGTCAATCTACAATACCCATAGTACAAAAGTCAACCTATTCTATTCTGTGCGAGAAATAAATATTCCAAACATAGTCCGGGACAGTTGTGGGATGCGATAGATCCTAAATTAATACAACAAGCATAAAAAAAACTAAGAAATGAGACTGACGTAACAGATGAGAACGTTT
The DNA here is from genome assembly GCF_016432855.1 of Salvelinus namaycush. Lineage (NCBI taxonomy): Eukaryota > Metazoa > Chordata > Actinopteri > Salmoniformes > Salmonidae > Salvelinus > Salvelinus namaycush. Next base: position 2,481,637 of record NC_052320.1, on the reverse strand, counting down.
AGCTTAAAATGTTAATAAACTATTAGGCTATTTCTTCACATTATAAGCACAGTAATGCGCACATGGCAGTAGGCTATAAGCACAAATGTTCCATTAGCAGGAAAAAACACCATTATTAAAAGTGACCACAAATGTAATTAATGCTTTTATTATAAAGTTGCATTTTTAAAAATGGGGGAAATGATCTTCCCCAAACTTGAAACTCACACGCTGCTTATGTATGCCAGTAAACAGATTAACGCGCTTAATTTTAAGAAATTATATGGCCACTTTAGTTGTATGGGCTAGGCTACATGAGGTGTGCGACTATGATTTGAAAACGCCCCCCCCCCCCCCCCCAAAAAAAGCTTGAGTTGTTTGGCTTAAGCTGGGCATCATTCACACGTGATCATTTATCATTCACAAGTGATAGGCTAAAAACTCTCTCAAAACGTTTGACCACGACTGTACAGGTCAGTGTCAGTACCTTATTCAATGTGCAGGGGTACTGGTGTGGTACATAAGTGACAGGGCTGAAAAGTGACTGGTAGCAGGAATATATAAATACTTATGGTAATATATAAATGGTAATATATACAGTGCCTTCATAAAGTATTTCATACCCCTTGACTTAACCACATTATGTTGTGTTAAAGCCTGAATTCAAAATTGATGACAGGTTTTTTTCTCAAGAGCACAGTGGTCTCCATTAGGAAATGGTAAAAAATAATATGGAACTACCCAGACGCTGCCTAGAGCTGGCCGTCCAACCCAACTGAACAACCGGGCAAGAAGGACCTTGGTCAGGGAGGTGACCAAGAGCCCAATGACCACTGACAGAACTAGAGTACCTTGGCTGAGATAGGAGAACCTGACAGAAGGACAACAGTCTCTACAGCACTTCACCAATCTGGGATTTATGGGAGACTGTCCAGACAGAAGGCACGCCTGGAGTTTGCAAAAAAAAAAAGGCACGTGAAAGACAGATCACAAGGCAAAAGATTCTGTGGTCTGATGAGACAAAATATTTAACTCTTTGGCCTGAATGCAGAGCGTTATGTCTGGAGAAAACCAGGCTCAGCAATGAATAATCAATGGACATCAGCGTAATGAGTAAAACTATCTAATCTATCTAATCTAATCAATAATCATTGTAGCAGCAGCGTAGGTTGTGTCTGAGTGGGTAGAGACCTGTGGATGGGCATAGAGTCAGTGTGGATAGTATGTGGGAGAGGGAGAGCAGTAGTTAGCCATTTAACAATCTTATGGCCAGGGGATAGAAGCTGTTTAGAAGTCTGTTTGTCTGAGCCTTGATACACCGGTACTGCCTGTCTCAGGTGGCTGGATTATTTGGCATTTTTTGAGGGCCTTTCTTAGACATTGCCTGGCATGTACATCCTGGATGGCAGAGAATTTTACCCCAGTGATGGATAGGGCCTTCCGATCCTGGGCGGTGCAGTTGCCCATACCAGACGTTGATACAACTACTCAAGATGCTCTCAATGGTGCAGCTGTAAAAGTTCCTGAGGTTCTGAGGGGTCATACCAAATAAATAGGCGTTGGCGTTGCCTGATTCACAACCGTTCTGGTGTGAGAAGACCATGTAAAGTCCTCAGTGATGAGGAACTAGAAGCTCTTGACCTTTTCCACTGCAGCCCCATCGATGTGGATGGGGGTGTGCAACCCCCCCCCCCCCCCCCCCGTTCCCTGTAGTCCACGATCAGCTCCTTGGTCTTGCTGACGTTGAGGGAGAGGTTGTTGTCCTGGCAACACACTGCCAGTTCTCTGAACTACTCCTCCCTGTAGGCTGCCTCATCGGAGTCGGTGATCAGGCTTACTTACCACTGTCGTATCGTCAGCAAACTTGACGATGGAGTTTGAGTCATGCGTGGCCACACACTCGTGGGTGAACAGGGAGGAGGCTGAGCACACATCCCTGAGGGGCCCCAGTGTTAAGAATTAGCTTTGCGGACGTGTTGTTGCCTTCTCTTACCACCTGGGGTCGACCCGTCAGGAAGTCCAGGATCCTGTTGCAGAGGGAGGTGTTTAGTTCCAGGGTCCTGAGCTTGGTGACAAGCTTTGTGGGCACTATGGTGTTGAACGCTGAGCTGTAGTCAATGAACATCATTCTCAAAAAGTTATTCCTCTTGTTAAGGTGGGAGAGGGCAGTGTGAAGTGCATTTGAGATTGCATCGTCTGTAGATCTGTTGGGGCGGTATGCAAATTGGAGTGGGTCCAGGGTGTCTGGGATGGATGTGATGTGATCCATAACCAGCCTTTCAAAAGACTTCATCATTACAGATGTTAGTGCTACAGGGTGGTAGTCATTGTGGCAGCCAGCCTTCGAGTTCTTGGAAAGAGGACTGATGGTGGTCAGCTTGAGACACGTGGGGATCACAGACTGGGACAGAGAGAGGTTGAAAACCACTGTGAAGATGTCTGCCAGCTGGTCTGCACATGCTCTGAGCTGGTCTGGCCCTGTGGCCTTGTGATTATTGACCAGATTAAAAGCCCTATGTCGGCCTCAGAGTGAGATCACGGGACGGTTGGGGCCCTTGTGCAAGGCTCAGTGTTATTTTTTGTTGAAGCGTGTAATCCATAATGGACTGTAGCCCTTGCCACATGCGTCAGAGCCAGTGTAACAGAATTCCACCTCATCCTTCTGCCTATTTGATGGCTCTGCAGAGTTCGTAAGGGGCCTTCTTGTGCGTGTTTGTGTCCTCATCCGTAGCCTCGGGGTACCTCTGTCCTTTAGTTTAGCTCCAACCTCAGTGTTAATCCAGGGCTTTTGATTGGGGAAGCAGCAAACCTTCACTGTGTGGACAACGTCAGCGATGCATTTCCTGACGAAGCCCAAGACGGAGGTGGTTAGCTCGTCGATGCTATCGGCGGAAACGCAAAACATATTCCAGTCAACGCAAAGCAGTCCTGCAACATAGCCTCTGATTCGGAGGATCATCTCTCTACAGAGGGCGTCAAGGGTACTTCCTGTTTGAGCTTCTGTTTTGTAAACAGGAAGCAGGAGTATAGAGCCATGATCTGATTTGCTGAAGGGGGGACAAGGGAGGGCCTTGTATGCGGGTTGAGTAACAGTGGTTTAGTACTTTATTGGCCCTAGTGGAGAAGGTTGATACAAGTTGGGCACCATATGTCTTAGTGACGTGGAATTAAGAAAATCAGCCTTGTTTATAGCCTTGTACAATTTGTTAAGTGCCAGCTTGTTTTTATTATCCTGGAGGTGGAATATACACAGAAGTCACGATAACAGAAACTCTTTCGGGAGCTAGAAAGGTCAGCATTTGACCATCAGGTATTCCAAGATGGATGAACAATAGGTTGGGACTTCCACTGCGCTGTGTGAGGAGTTATAGGGAGGTTACAGCACGTCCAAGATGGATGAACAATAGGTTGGGACTTCCACTGTGCTGTGTGAGGAGTTATAGGGAGGTTACAGCACGTCCAAGATGGATGAACAATAGGTTGGGGCTTCCACTGCGCTGTGTGAGGAGTTATAGGGAGGTTACAGCACGTCCAAGATGGATGAACAATAGGTTGGGGCTTCCACTGCGCTGTGTGAGGAGTTATAGGGAGGTTACAGCACGTCCAAGATGGATGAACAATAGGTTGGGACTTCCACTGCGCTGTGTGAGGAGTTATAGGGAGGTTACAGCACGTCCAAGATGGATGAACAATAGGTTGGGGCTTCCACTGCGCTGTGTGAGGAGTTATAGGGAGGTTACAGCACGTCCAAGATGGATGAACAATAGGTTGGGGCTTCCACTGCGCTGTGTGAGGAGTTATAGGGAGGTTACAGCACGTCCAAGATGGATGAACAATAGGTTGGGACTTCCACTGCGCTGTGTGAGGAGTTATAGGGAGGTTACAGCACGTCCAAGATGGATGAACAATAGGTTGGGGCTTCCACTGCGCTGTGTGAGGAGTTATAGGGAGGTTACAGCACGTCCAAGATGGATGAACAATAGGTTGGGGCTTCCACTGCGCTGTGTGAGGAGTTATAGGGAGGTTACAGCACGTCCAAGATGGATGAACAATAGGTTGGGGCTTCCACTGCGCTGTGTGAGGAGTTATAGGGAGGTTACAGCACGTCCAAGATGGATGAACAATAGGTTGGGGCTTCCACTGCGCTGTGTGAGGAGTTATAGGGAGGTTACAGCACATTCTGTTCATCCTGTTGCATGCAGACAGGTTCTCTCTAATACTGGTCTGTCTGGTCTAGAATTATAAACCTTGGTCTTTCATAGCTGTAGTCTACTGTCCAAGAGCAACGTTTCTGTTGGTATACAAGCGTCGCATAAACATTGTCAGGTACTGATCTTGAACTTAACCCAATGAGTCCCACCGCGACGCTGGCACGATTTGGACACGAACCCCTTTTAAACATTGTGTGTTTGAGCTACAGACTTGGGTGTTGTATCATTGGATTGGTCTATTTCTTCTGCATCGGTTGGTCTGTGTGAGCGGTGTTTGTGAGATAAGGGCGGATCCCGAAGGGGCCCGGGGCCAGGTCTTAGGGTTCGAATGGTTTGAGTTAAAAACTATTAAAATCTATCTATGAAAACGCTGAGACTCTCTCGAACACGCTCTGTTTCGCTCTGTGACCTCACAAGCTACATAACAGTCGTTAGAAGGTCAAGGGTTCTTCTACATAGAAGATCATAGTAAATCCCAGGTCATAGTGTCTATAATACTGTAAGGGGTTCTTCTACATAGAAGACCATAGTAAATCCCAGGACATAGTGTCTATAATACTGTAAGGGTTCATCTACATAGAAGATCATAGTAAATCCCAGGACATAGTATCTATAATACTGTAAGGGGTTCTACTACATAAAAGATCATAGTAAATCCCAGGACATAGTATCTATAATACTGTAAGGGGTTCTAC
>NC_052320.1:2391752-2471752 GCF_016432855.1 Salvelinus namaycush | reverse complement strand
GGTGGTTTGCTATCCTCCCTAGTCACTCAGCTGGTGGTTTATTATCCTCCCTAGTCACTCAGCTGGTGGTTTGTTATCCTCCCTAGTCACTCAGCTGGTGGTTTATTATCCTCCCTAGTCACTCAGCTGGTGGTTTATTATCCTCCCTAGTCACTCAGCTGGTGGTTTATTATCCTCCCTAGTCACTCAGCTGGTGGTTTGTTATCCTCCCTAGTCACTCAGCTGGTGGTTTGTTATCCTCCCTAGTCACTCAGCTGGTGGTTTATTATCCTCCCTAGTCACTCAGCTAGTGGTTTGTTATCCTCCCTAGTCACTCAGCTGGTGGTTTGTTATCCTCCCTAGTCACTCAGCTGGTGGTTTGTTATCCTCCCTAGTCACTCAGCTAGTGGTTTGTTATCCTCCCTAGTCACTCAGCTAGTGGTTTGTTATCCTCCCTAGTCACTCAGCTGGTGGTTTGTTATCCTCCCTAGTCACTCAGCTGGTGGTTTATTATCCTCCCTAGTCACTCAGCTAGTGGTTTGTTATCCTCCCTAGTCACTCAGCTGGTGGTTTGTTATCCTCCCTAGTCACTCAGCTGGTGGTTTGTTATCCTCCCTAGTCACTCAGCTGGTGGTTTATTATCCTCCCTAGTCACTCAGCTAGTGGTTTGTTATCCTCCCTAGTCACTCAGCTGGTGGTTTGTTATCCTCCCTAGTCACTCAGCTGGTGGTTTATTATCCTCCCTAGTCACTCAGCTAGTGGTTTGTTATCCTCCCTAGTCACTCAGCTGGTGGTTTGTTATCCTCCCTAGTCACTCAGCTGGTGGTTTGTTATCCTCCCTAGTCACTCAGCTAGTGGTTTGTTATCCTCCCTAGTCACTCAGCTAGTGGTTTGTTATCCTCCCTAGTCACTCAGCTGGTGGTTTGTTATCCTCCCTAGTCACTCAGCTGGTGGTTTATTATCCTCCCTAGTCACTCAGCTGGTGGTTTGTTATCCTCCCTAGTCACTCAGCTGGTGGTTTGCTATCCTCCCTAGTCACTCAGCTGGTGGTTTGCTATCCTCCCTAGTCACTCAGCTGGTGGTTTGTTATCCTCCCTAGTCACTCAGCTGGTGGTTTGTTATCCTCCCTAGTCACTCAGCTGGTGGTTTGTTATCCTCCCTAGTCACTCAGCTGGTGGTTTGTTATCCTCCCTAGTCACTCAGCTGGTGGTTTGTTATCCTCCCTAGTCACTCAGCTGGTGGTTTGTTATCCTCCCTAGTCACTCAGCTGGTGGTTTATTATCCTCCCTAGTCACTCAGCTGGTGGTTTGTTATCCTCCCTAGTCACTCAGCTGGTGGTTTGTTATCCTCCCTAGTCACTCAGCTGGTGGTTTGTTATCCTCCCTAGTCACTCAGCTGGTGGTTTGTTATCCTCCCTAGTCACTCAGCTGGTGGTTTGTTATCCTCCCTAGTCACTCAGCTGGTAGTTTGTTATCCTCCCTAGTCACTCAGCTGGTGGTTTGTTATCCTCCCTAGTCACTCAGCTGGTGGTTTATTATCCTCCCTAGTCACTCAGCTGGTTGGTGCCCAAAACAACAACAACAGTGAAAGCAGCGCCATTAAAACATGGAGTGGAGATTATTCAGCTGTTCTACACAGCTAGATAGAACAAGCCTCTGTGTGTGGAAGGAAGTTAGGGAGAGACGAGGGGAAAGGAGAGGCGGTGTCATATGTAGTAATTCAACCACCTAGAAAACCCTGCCAGGGTGAATAGTTGCTGTCACCCTACAAACAAGACTTGTTGCCCAGAGTGCACTGCCACCCAGTGGTTCTCTGTGGTACTACAGCTCCCCATCACCTGCAATACCATCAGATCACCAGCAAGTGGCAGCACTGAGTCAGAGCAGGGGGGAGGGCCAGGGGGGAGGGCCAGGAGGGAGGGGTTTGTGACCTGTTGCCACAAGAAAAGGGCAACCAGTGAAGAACAATCACCATTGTAAATACAACCCATATTTATGTTTATTTATCTTCCCATTTGTACTTTAACTATTTGCACATAATATGACATTTGAAATGTCTTTATTTTTTTGGAACTTTTGTGAGTAATCTACTTCACTTGTTCTGGCAACGCTAACATGTGTTTCCCATGTTAAATGGAAATTGAGGGGGAGGGGAGGGCCGAGGAGGGGAGGGCCGCCGGGGGAGGGAAGGGAGGGCCGCCGGGGGAGGGAAGGGAGGGCCGCCGGGGGAGGGAAGGGAGGGCCGTTGGGGGAGGGCCGGGCCGGGGGAAGGGAGGGCCGTTGGGGGAGGGCCGCCGGGGGAGGGGAGGGCCGCCGGGGGAAGGGAGGGCCGGGCCGAGGGATGGGAGGGCCGGGCCGAGAGGGCCTGGTTTGCTTGACTCACCCCTATGACTTAACAGAACACACACACTACTCAGAACAGAATTCTAAGGCTTTAAATATCTTTACAATGACCTCATGCTTCTTCACACAGTGAACACACACAGCTCTATCCCCCCCCCCCCCCCCCCCCCCCCTGCAGTGAGCAGTGTTTGGTCTAGTGGGTGGGTTCATTGAGCGTGACCCGTTTCCCCGGTTGGGCGGGGTTTGCTCATTTTCGACCATTCAATTGGTCCTCCTAAGGAGAGGTGTCCGCCCTCCCGTGCAAAGTGCAAAGTCAACTGGGCCAGACTTCTACCAGAAAACACACAGTACCCACCAAGTGTTAACAGGCAAAAGGGGGGAATTACTGACAATTGTAAACCAAACCCTCATGACTGTCACTCAGTTTTGGACCAGACTGACTACATTAACAAAATGATCCTAGTTACACTTCCTAGTCAATGTTGACAACAAATGTTTCTAACTCGTATCCACAAAAGACCCTTTTCAAAAGCAGCTGACCTTTAAAACAACTATGCTGCTGCCACACACACACACACACACACACACACACACACACACACACACACACACACACACGCAGGGCGCAGACACCCCACACACACACGCAGGGCGCAGACACCACACACACACACACACACACACACACCACACACACACACACACACACACGCAGGGCGCAGACACCCCACACACACACGCAGGGCGCAGACACCACACACACACACACACACACACAGGGCGCAGACACACCGCACACACACGCAGGGCGCAGACACCACACACACACACACACACACACACACACACACACACACACACACACACACACACACACACAGGGCGCAGACACCCCCCACACACACACACAGGGCGCAGACACCCCACACACACACACACAGGGCGCAGACACCCCACACACACACACGCAGGGTGCAGAGAGAGGGAGAGAGAAGAGAGAAAGAGTGAGCGGGAGGGAGAGAGAAGAGAGCTGTGTGTGCTCACTAAGTGAAGAAGCATGAGGTCAGTGTAAAGATATTTAAAGGCTGTTGAGAATGCTGTTCTGAGTAGTGGGTGTTCTGTTAAGTCATAGGGGTGAGCTGTGCAAACCTCCTCCCTCCCTAGTTCTCTACCTCCTCTGTTTCCCCCTCCCTCCCTCCCCCTCTCTTTCCTCCCTCCCTCTCTAGTTCTCTACCTCCTCTGTTTCCCCCTCTCTTCCCTCCCTCCCTCTCTAGTTCTCTACCTCCTCTGTTTCCCCCCCCCTCCCTCCCCCTCTCTTCCCTCCCCCCTCTCTAGTTCTCTACCTCCTCTGTTTCCCCCTCCCTCCCTCCCTCCCTCCCTAGTTCTCTACCTCCTCTGTTTCCCCCTCCCTCCCTCCCCCTCTCTTCCCTCCCTCCCTCTCTAGTTCTCTACCTCCTCTGTTTCCCCCTCCCTCCCCCTCTTCCCTCCCTCCCTGTCTAGTTCTCTACCTCCTCTGTTTCCCCCTCCCTCCCTCCCCCTCTCTTCCCTCCCTCCCTCTCTAGTTCTTTACCTCCTCTGTTTCCCCCTCCCTCCCTCCCCCTCTCTTCCCTCCCTCCCTCTCTAGTTCTTTACCTCCTCTGTTTCCCCCTCCCTCTCCCCGAGGCATTAGAGGAGTAGTGTGCAGGCAGCTGCTGTTTAGCGTGTCCAGAGATCCAGAGTAACAGTCTAAACCTCTCCTCCTCCACAGTGCTGATCTGATCACAGGAAATACACAGCAACAGGCATTTCAAACGCATTCCTAACCACTGACACACACACACACACACTTTAATCCTTCCCAACCTCTCATCTAGCCAACGTTCCAGGAACGTTTACCTTCAGGAACGTTTAACTTCAGACAGACAGGCTGGCACTAGCTAGACTAGTTGAAGACAATTTCATCTAGGAGGTGCATAATAACTGTTTTAAGGAGATGATAAGTGTTACTGTAATATCTATTACGTGTTACTGTAATATCTATTATGTGTTACTGTGATATCTATTACGTGTTACTGTAATATCTATTACGTGTTACTGTAATATCTAGTACGTGTTACTGTGATATCTAGTACGTGTTACTGTAATATCTATTACGTGTTACTGTAATATCTAGTACGTGTTACTGTGATATCTATTACGTGTTACTGTGATATCTATTACGTGTTACTGTGATATCTATTACGTGTTACTGTGATATCTATTACGTGTTACTGTGATATCTATTACGTGTTACTGTAATATCTATTACGTGTTACTGTAATATCTATTACGTGTTACTGTGATATCTATTACGTGTTACTGTGATATCTATTACGTGTTACTGTGATATCTATTACGTGTTACTGTGATATCTATTACGTGTTACTGTGATATCTATTACGTGTTACTGTGATATCTATTACGTGTTACTGTGATATCTATTACGTGTTACTGTGATATCTATTACGTGTTACTGTGATATCTATTACGTGTTACTGTGATAACTAGTACGTGTTACTGTGATATCTATTACGTGTTACTGTGATATCTATTTTTCAGACTGGAAAACACGTCAATGAACAAAGGGCTTTGCGAACACTGTTGGAACATGTTGTGGATGCAGAACACACACACACACACACACACACACACACACACACACACACACACACACACACACACACACACACACACAGTTAAAAAGCACTACAGTCAGTGAATGAAACTGCCTCTGTCTGCCCTTGTGACTGGAGTGGAAATGGCTAGGTCATTCCAGAGCTGAGATTCAGCTCTGCTCTGCTTGTTGCACACAGAGCAAATCACAACACACACTGTGGAGATAAGCACAGGTAGAGAGAGAGAGAGGGGAGAGGGAGAGAGGGGAGAGGGAGAGACAGGGGAGAGAGACAGGGCGAAGAGAGAGAGAGAGATGAGAGAGAGGGGAGAGAGAGAGAGGGGAGAGAGTGAGAGGGGAGAGAGACAGGGGAAGAGAGAGAGACAGGGGGAAGAGAGAGAGAGAGACATGAGAGAGAGAGAGGGGAGAGAGTGAGAGGGGAGAGAGGGAGAGACGGGGAAGAGAGAGAGAGAGACAGGGGGAAGAGAGAGAGAGAGAGATGAGAGAGAGAGACATGAGAGAGAGACACGAGAGAGAGAGAGAGAGAGAGAGAGAGAGAGAGAGAGAGAGAGAGAGAGAGAGAGACAGGGGGAGAGAGAAAGACAGGGGAGGGGGAGAGAGAAAGACAGGGGAGAGGGAGAGAGAGAGACAGGGGGAGAGAGAAAGACAGGGGAGAGGGAGAGAGAGACAGGGGAGAGGGAGAGAGAGACAGGGGAGAGAGAGAGAGTGGAAGAGAGAATGACAGTGTGCTGGCTAGCTAACCACCTCGTTTCCCCCAAACAAACACCACACACAGACTGAGCTGTCTGGCCCCTTGGCCCCCTAATGGTCGTGAAGTTTCCTTTGTCTGATAGCTTGTGTAACACTACACTCTGCAACCACTGAGCCGTGCCAGCCACGGTAGACTGGCCGCCGTGTAGGACTACACCACCATAAAGGACAGGGGAGGGGGCAGGCTTAACCCCAGAGGTGAAAGGGGAACATAGCTCTGCACCAGGGAGCTGCCATTTTGACATTCACTAGCTCTGTGAATCTTTTCTTGACAAAAACCCGAGAGCAACTGGATTCAAAATAAAGTTTAAAAAAAAAACGTATTAACACACTACATGGTTATTACAAGACATCAGAACATGGAAAGCTGTAGTCAAGGTCTTCCAGCAGCTTCCACGTGGCTGTAGTCCGTCTTTCTTCAACATGGCGCCTGTAAACTGTAAGCCACGACAAGAGGAGGAGAGGAATAAAAGGGTTGCAACCTCTAGAGGGGGAGGTGGACAAGCCAAACTACCCTTCAGCCTCCTCACCTCTGCTGCTTTCAACAGGAAGGGTGTGTTTTCTTTTCCCATTTTCTACCACTCTGTGGCGGCTAAAACCCCTTCTCGCCCTCCCGTTCCGGGTGTGACATCACCAAGGCTGGCTGCCCCACTTGAACTGCTTGTCATTCCACACACACCTCGCTGTGTGATGTATAGCAGCAGTGGAAGCTGCGTTGGTTTGACCTCTCAGGGTTTAGGATCTACTTCCTGTTCCTTCCTGAGAGAAAGTCATAGATCCTGGGGAGAGGGTTGTGTGTGTGAAACGGCAGTAGAACCACACAACCCTGTGGTCTGAGTCGGGGTGTTGAACCATGGGTTGTGTGTGTGGAACGGCAGTAGAACCAACAACCCTGTGGTCTGAGTCGGGGTGTTAAACCATGGGTTGTGTGTGTGGAACGGCAGTAGAACCACACAACCCTGTGGTCTGAGTCGGGGTGTTAAACCATGGGTTGTGTGTGTGGAACGGCAGTAGAACCAACAACCCTGTGGTCTGAGTCGGGGTGTTGAACCATGGGTTGTGTGTGTGGAACGGCAGTAGAACCACACAACCCTGTGGTCTGAGTCGGGGTGTTGAACCATGGGTTGTGTGTGTGGAACGGCAGTAGAACCACACAACCCTGTGGTCTGAGTCGGGGTGTTAAACCATGGGTTGTGTGTGTGGAACGGCAGTAGAACCACACAACCCTGTGGTCTGAGTCGGGGTGTTGAACCATGGGTTGTATGTGTGGAACGGCAGTAGAACCAACAACCCTGTGGTCTGAGTCGGGGTGTTGAACCGTGTTCCATTTTGTGGTCTGTGGTCTGAGTCGGGGTGTTGAACCGTGTTCCATTTTGTGGTCTGTGGTCTGAGTCGGGGTGTTGAACCGTGTTCCATTTTGTGGTCTGTGGTCTGAGTCGGGGTGTTGAACCGTGTTCCATTTTGTGGTCTGTGGTCTGAGTCGGGGTGTTGAACCGTGTTCCATTTTGTGGTCTGTGGTCTGAGTCGGGGTGTTGAACCGTGTTCCATTTTGTGGTCTGTGGTCTGAGTCGGGGTGTTGAACCGTGTTCCATTTTGTGGTCTGTGGTCTGAGTCGGGGTGTTGAACCGTGTTCCATTTTGTGGTCTGTGGTCTGAGTCGGGGTGTTGAACCGTGTTCCATTTTGTGGTCTGTGGTCTGAGTCGGGGTGTTGAACCGTGTTCCATTTTGTGGTCTGTGGTCTGAGTCGGGGTGTTGAACCGTGTTCCATTTTGTGGTCTGTGGTCTGAGTCGGGGTGTTGAACCGTGTTCCATTTTGTGGTCTGTGGTCTGAGTCGGGGTGTTGAACCGTGTTCCATTTTGTGGTCTGTGGTCTGAGTCGGGGTGTTGAACCGTGGGTTGTGTTACAGTACAACTGTCCAACCAACTGACAGCTCTGGATAAAACTAGCCCCGATATGTTTCAAGCTGACCACCATTGTCCCTGTTCCCAAGAGCTCCAAGGTAACCTGTCTAAACATCTTGTAGCACCCGCATCAGTAATTATCAAGTGCTTTGAAAGACTGGTGGTAGGCAGGGCTTAAAATGAACACACACCACCTGCCAAATGAAGGTAGATTTTGGCATTTGCGGGTAAAAAATGTCTATTTTACCAGCAAAGTTGACATGTGGTCAGGGGTCCTCAGTGAGAACATTTCACTCGCATTTGTGAATAAACATAGTCAAGTATGATCAGATTTATACTGAAATAAATGATGCAGTAGCTGTTTTTAAAGTATTTATCCTAGTGTTTCTTGGCTATTTATATTGTTTGGTTCACAAGCTAGGGTGTTTTTCTAATGTTTGAGATCGAACTGCTTAGCAGAGAAAATACAACACATCTACCAGTCAGACTATCTCACAGGCACAAACATGACTCAAGTCACGTTACCACGGTAACATCTTAAAGGGGCAGGTGAACATTGTCGTCTGCGATACAGTTTTTTGGTAAAAAGACTCGGGTCACAAAAAATATGAAATTAAACAAAATACCACATTACTACTTACAAGTAATACATGTATTGTTTTTATAAACATTACAAAGCATGCTCATCTGTTTTTGTGTGTGTAATTTTAGCAACAACAAAAAAATATAATATTTTGGCTGGTAAAGAATCTGAGTGTTTGTTTATCTGCCGCAGTGGCTGTTGGCCCAAAAAGTACCTTTTATGCCCTGGTGGTAACAACTGATCACCGACGGCGATAAGCCTACAGGGAGGAGTGGCCAGAGACCTAGCAGTGTGTTGCCAGGACAACAACCTCTCCCTCAAGGTCAGTATGACCAAGGAGCTGATCCTGGACTACAAGAGGAAAAGGTGGCCCCCATCCATATCAACAGGGCTGTAGTGGAGCGGTTTCGAGAGCTTCAAGTTATTCGGCGTCCACATCACTAGGGACTTACCATGGTACAGACACCCCCCGCACAGTCGTGAAGAGGGCAAGGCCGTCTGGCATACAGTACCGTAGCATCAGCTCTTGGACCCCTAAGCCATAAGACTGCTAAAAAGCCAGACTGCTAAAAAGCCAGACTGCTAAAAAGCCAGACTGCTAAAAAGCCAGACTGTTAAAAAGCCAGACTCCTAAAATAGCCACCCTCATGGAGTCTGTTTCTGACCGTTTGAGCAGACACATGCACATTTGTGGCCTGCTGGAGGTCATTTTGCAGGGCTCTGGCAGTGCTCCACCTGCTCCTCCTTGCACAAAGGCGGAGGTAGCGGTCCTGCTGCTGGGTTGTTGCCCTCCTATGGCCTCCTCCACGTCTCCTGATGTACTGGCCTGTCTCCTGGTAGCGCCTCCATGCTCTGGACACTACGCTGACAGACACAGCAAACCTTCTTGCCACAGCTCGCATTGATGTGCCATCCTGGATGAGCTGCACTACCTGAGCCACTTGTGTGGGTTGTAGACTCCATCTCATGCTACCACTAGAGTGAAAGCACCGCCAGCATTCAAAAGTGACCAAAACATCAGCCAGGAAGCATAGGAACTGAGAAGTGGTCTGTGGTCACCACCTGCAGAACCACTCCTTTATTGGGGGTGTCTTGCTAATTGCCTATAATTTCCACCTTTTGTCTATTCCATTTGCACAACAGCATGTGAAATTTATTGTCAATCAGTGTTGCTTCCTAAGTGGACAGTTTGATTTCACAGAAGTGTGATTGTCTTGGAGTTACATTGTGTTGTTTAAGTGTTCCCTTAATTTTTTTGAGCAGTGTATATACACACACACACACACTCACTAGACTATATACACACTATATACACACTCACTACACTATATACACACTCACTAGACTATACGTACATACATGCATACAAACACATATATATATATATATATATATATATATATATACACACTGCTCAAAAAATAAATAAAGGCTGACTACCTCTCCCAGGCAGGCTCTGACTACTCTCCCTCTCCTCTCCCAGGCAGGCTCTGACTACTCTACCTCTCCTCTCCCAGGCAGGCTCTGACTACTCTACCTCTCCTCTCCCAGGCAGGCTCTGACTACTCTACCTCTCCTCTCCTCTCCCAGGCAGGCTCTGACTACTCTCCCTCTCCTCTCTCAGGCAGGCTCTGACTACTCTCCCTCTCCTCTCCCAGGCAGGCTCTGACTACTCTACCTCTCCTCTCTCAGGCAGGCTCTGACTACTCTACCTCTCCTCTCTCAGGCAGATTCTGACTACTCTACCTTTCCTCTCCCAGGCAGGCTCTGACTACTCTACCTCTCCTCTCTCAGGCAGGCTCTGACTACTCTCCCTCTCCTCTCCCAGGCAGGCTCTGACTACTCTACCTCTCCTCTCCACTCCCAGGCAGGCTCTGACTACTCTACCTCTCCTCTCCCAGGCAGGCTCTGACTACTCTACCTCTCCTCTCTCAGGCAGGCTCTGACTACTCTCCCTCTCCTCTCCCAGGCAGGCTCTGACTACTCTACCTCTCCTCTCTCAGGCAGGCTCTGACTACTCTCCCTCTCCTCTCCCAGGCAGGCTCTGACTACTCTACCTCTCCTCTCCTCTCTCAGGCAGGCTCTGACTACTCTCCCTCTCCTCTCCCAGGCAGGCTCTGACTACTCTACCTCTCCTCTCCCAGGCAGGCTCTGACTACTCTACCTCTCCTCTCTCAGGCAGGCTCTGACTACTCTCCCTCTCCTCTCCTCTCCCAGGCAGGCTCTGACTACTCTACCTCTCCTCTCCCAGGCAGGCTCTGACTACTCTACCTCTCCTCTCCTCTCCCAGGCAGGCTCTGACTACTCTACCTCTCCTCTCCTCTCTCAGGCAGGCTCTGACTACTCTCCCTCTCCTCTCCCAGGCAGGCTCTGACTACTCTACCTCTCCTCTCTCAGGCAGGCTCTGACTACTCTACCTCTCCTCTCTCAGGCAGGCTCTGACTACTCTACCTCTCCTCTCCCAGGCAGGCTCTGACTACTCTACCTCTCCTCTCTCAGGCAGGCTCTGAGGTCTGACTACACTCCCTCTCCTCTCCCAGGCAGGCTCTGACTACTCTACCTCTCCTCTCCTCTCCCAGGCAGGCTCTGACTACTCTCCCTCTCCTCTCCCAGGCAGGCTCTGACTACTCTACCTCTCCTCTCCTCTCTCAGGCAGGCTCTGACTACTCTCCCTCTCCTCTCCCAGGCAGGCTCTGACTACTCTACCTCTCCTCTCCTCTCTCAGGCAGGCTCTGACTACTCTCCCTCTCCTCTCTCAGGCAGGCTCTGACTACTCTCCCTCTCCTCTCTCAGGCAGGCTCTGACTACTCTCCCTCTCCTCTCCCAGGCAGGCTCTGACTACTCTACCTCTCCTCTCCTCTCCCAGGCAGGCTCTGACTACTCTCCCTCTCCTCTCCCAGGCAGGCTCTGACTACTCTACCTCTCCTCTCCTCTCTCAGGCAGGCTCTGACTACTCTCCCTCTCCTCTCCCAGGCAGGCTCTGACTACTCTACCTCTCCTCTCTCAGGCAGGCTCTGACTACTCTACCTCTCCTCTCTCAGGCAGGCTCTGACTACTCTCCCTCTCCTCTCTCAGGCAGGCTCTGACTACTCTCCCTCTCCTCTCCTCTCTCAGGCAGGCTCTGACTACTCTCCCTTTCCCTCTCCTCTCTCAGGCAGGCTCTGACTACTCTCCCTCTCCTCTCCTCTCTCAGGCAGGCTCTGACTACTCTCCCTCTCCTCTCCTCTCTCAGGCAGGCTCTGACTACTCTCCCTCTCCTCTCCTCTCTCAGGCAGGCTCTGACTAATGTTGATTACACGTTTTCTCCCTGAAAAAGCCTGTCTACAGATAACTCCTTTTCTCCCTGCGCCTGTCAACAAGAACAAATAGAGGGAAGGAGTGAGGACGGGGGGGTGAAAGGAAAGAGTGATAGGAGGGAACGGAGGGAGGGGAGAGGGGCAAGGGAGAAAACGAAGGAGGGAGGAAGGGATGGGGGAGGAGGAGAGTCCCAGCACTGTCAAGATTATGCCTCAGAGGGTGTCTCTCTCGCTGCCTGTATGTGTGTGTGCGCATCTGTGTGTTTCTCTACCTGAGCTATTTAGATATTAAACCTTGTGTCACATAGAACACAGCCAGCCCATCTGTCAGCTCTAGTTATACTGTATCTGACTAGCATTAGCCCGAAGCCTGGACACAGTGGCTGCAGCACGGGGGGGATATTCTACTGTAGAAAATGATCACCCCCCCCCCCCCTCTATTTTCTAGCTAACACCCTTAGAGACACACACACACATTCCATTGACTCGTGTGCTGCACCACCTGACAGAACAAAACAATATCTCTTCTTGTCTTTCAGGCAGCAGGGGATGGGGAGAAGGAGGGGATAGAGGGAGGAGGAAGAGGGGATAGAGGGAGGAGGAGGGGATAGAGAGGAGGAGGAGGGGATAGAGAGGAGGAGGAGGGGATAGAGGGAGGAGGAGAGGAGGAGGGGATAGAGGGAGAAGGAGGGGATAGAGGGAGGAGGAGGGGATAGAGAGAGGAGGAGGGGATAGAGGGAGGAGGAGGGGATAGAGGGAGAAGGAGGGGATAGAGGGAGAAGGAGGGGATAGAGGGAGGAGGAGGGGATAGAGGGAGGAGGAGGGGATAGAGGGAGAAGGAGGGGATAGAGGGAGAAGGAGGGGATAGAGGGAGGAGGAGGGGATAGAGGGAGAAGGAGGGGATAGAGGGAGAAGGAGGGGATAGAGGGAGAAGGAGGGGATAGAGGGAGAAGGAGGGGATAGAGGGAGGAGGAGGGGATAGAGGGAGGTGGAGGGGATAGAGGGATGGGGAGGAGGGGATAGAGGGAGGTGGAGGAGGGGATAGAGGGATGGGGAGGAGGGGATAGAGGGATGGGGAGGAGGGGATAGAGGGAGGTGGAGGAGGGGATAGAGGGAGGTGGAGGAGGGGATAGAGGGAGGTGGAGGGGATAGAGGGATGGGGAGGAGGAGGGGATAGAGGGATGGGGAGGAGGAGGGGATAGAGGGATGGGGAGGAGGAGGGGATAGAGGGATGGGGAGGAGGAGGGGATAGAGGGATGGGGAGGAGGAGGGGATAGAGGGATGGGGAGGAGGGGATAGAGGGATGGGGAGGAGGGGATAGAGGGATGGGGAGGAGGGGATAGAGGTGGAGGAGGGGATAGAGGGAGGTGGAGGAGGGGATAGGGGGAGGTGGAGGAGGGGATAGAGGGAGGGGGAGGAGGGGATAGAGGGAGGTGGAGGAGGGGATAGAGGGAGGTGGAGGAGGAGGGGATAGAGGGAGGTGGAGGAGGGGATAGAGGGAGGTGGAGGAGGGGATAGAGGGAGGAGGAGGGGATAGAGGGAGAAGGAGGAGAAGGTGATAGAGGGATGGGGAGGAGGATGGGATAGAGGGAGGAGGAGGAGAAGGGGATAGAGAGATGGGGAGGAGGAGGGGATAGAGGGAGAAGGAGGAGGGGATAGAGGGGATAGAGGGAGGAGGTGGGGATAGAGGGAGGAGGAGGAGGGGATAGAGGGAGGAGGAGGAGGGATAGAGGGAGGAGGAGGAGGGGATAGAGAGAGGAGGAGGGGATAGAGAGAGGAGGAGGGGACAGAGAGAGGAGGAGGGGATAGAGAGGAGGAGGAGGGGATAGAGAGGAGGAGGAGGGGATAGAGGGAGGAGGAGAGGAGGAGGGGATAGAGGGAGAAGGAGGGGATAGAGGGAGAAGGAGGGGATAGAGGGAGGAGGAGGGGATAGAGGGAGGAGGAGGGGATAGAGGGAGGAGGAGGGGATAGAGGGAGAAGGAGGGGATAGAGGGAGGAGGAGTGGATAGAGGGAGAAGGAGGGGATAGAGGGAGAAGGAGGGGATAGAGGGAGAAGGAGGGGATAGAGGGAGAAGGAGGGGATAGAGGGAGGAGGAGGGGATAGAGGGAGGTGGAGGGGATAGAGGGAGGTGGAGGGGATAGAGGGATGGGGAGGAGGGGATAGAGGGAGGTGGAGGAGGGGATAGAGGATGGGGAGGAGGGGATAGAGGGATGGGGAGGAGGGGATAGAGGGAGGTGGAGGAGGGGATAGAGGGAGGTGGAGGGGATAGAGGGATGGGGAGGAGGAGGGGATAGAGGGATGGGGAGGAGGAGGGGATAGAGGGATGGGGAGGAGGGGATAGAGGGATGGGGAGGAGGAGGGGATAGAGGGAGGGGGAGGAGGAGGGGATAGAGGGATGGGGAGGAGGGGATAGAGGGATGGGGAGGAGGGGATAGAGGGAGGTGGAGGAGGGGATAGAGGGAGGTGGAGGAGAAGGGGATAGAGGGAGGTGGAGGAGGGGATAGAGGGAGGTGGAGGAGAAGGGGATAGAGGGAGGTGGAGGAGAAGGGGATAGAGGGAGGTGGAGGAGGGATAGAGGGAGGTGGAGGAGAAGGGGATAGAGGGAGGTGGAGGAGGGGATAGAGGGAGGTGGAGGAGGGGATAGAGGGAGGTGGAGGAGGGGATAGAGGGAGGTGGAGGAGATAGAGGGAGGTGGAGGAGGGGATAGAGGGAGGTGGAGGAGATAGAGGGAGGTGGAGGAGGAGGGGATAGAGGGAGGTGGAGGAGGGGATAGAGGGAGGTGGAGGAGGGGATAGAGGGAGGAGGAGGGGATAGAGGGAGAAGGAGGAGGGGATAGAGGGAGGTGGAGGATGGGATAGAGAGATGGGGAGGAGGATAGAGGGAGGAAGAGGATGATGAGTCATATAGAGCTCTTAGATAACTAATTGAGATATCCTTCCTGTTTCTCTGAATCCATTAAGCTGACTGCTGACTGTGTGCTGCTGTAATCACATTCAGAATAACAGTCAGCCTCACACACATATAAATCACAGCACTCCAGATGCTCACTTTGCTTTGTGACCATGTACGCCCTCTTTCTCCCCCTCTCTTTCCCCCCTCTTTTCCCCACTCTCCATCTCCCTCCCCCACTCTTTCTCCCTCCCCCTCTCTTTCTCCCTCCCCCTCTCTTTCTCCCTCCCCCTCTCTTTCTCCCTCCCTGCACTGAGAACAAGTAGATAAACACAAGGAGAGGAGCTGTAGTCAGGTTGGAGGGATAAGTGCTCATGTCTGATTTAAGGCTAGAAAGCAAAAGTGGTTGATATTTTACTCAAATGCTTGTCAACCTAGTTGCCTATGAGGAACACTAACCAGATGCACTAAGTGGTCGTCACAGGCAACACCGTCACAAGAAGATACAAGAAGAACTAAGAGGAGAACACAATGTCAACCCGGTGGTGTGTGGAAGAGGTGCCATGACAGGTGGTCTTCATTGCCAGTACAGTCACAGAGATTCCTCTTATGGAAGGAATAGCAGTCTGTAAGATGTTTTCTTCAAACGTGTATCATGCAGACGAGTATAAAGCAGATGTCAGTGAGCGGTGTGGTCATTATAGTCAATATCGTCACACAGGAATACTAATACTGAGGCTTTACACACTGACAGTAAACAGCACCAGTCATAACTCCCAGTGTCTCAGTGATCCAACACGTGATCCAACACGTGAACCAACACGTGAACCAACACGTGATCCAACACGTGATCCAACACGTGATCCAACACGTGAACCAACACGTGAACCAACACGTGAACCAACACGTGAACCAACACGTGATCCAACACGTGATCCAACACGTGATCCAACACGTGATCCAACACGTGAACCAACACGTGAACCAACACGTGAACCAACACGTGATCCATGAATTTGCATCCTCTGATCAGCTAATCTATCTGGGTGGGGAGTGGAAGAGAGGGATGAAGGAGGGAGAGAAAGAAGTGGGTACTTCGCCACAGTCAGGGAGGATATGGACGTAGTGGGTACTTAGCCACAGTCAGGGAGGATATGGACGTAGTGGGTACTTAGCCACAGTCAGGGAGGATATGGACGTAGTGGGTACTTAGCCACAGTCAGGGAGGATATGGACGTAGTGGGTACTTAGCCACAGTCAGGGAGGATATGGACGTAGTGGGTACTTAGCCACAGTCAGGGAGGATAAGGACGTAATGGGTACTTAGCCACAGTCAGGGAGGATAAGGGCGTAGTGGGTACTTAGCCACAGTCAGGGAGGATAAGGGCGTAGTGGGTACTTAGCCACAGTCAGGGAGGATAAGGGCGTAGTGGGTACTTAGCCACAGTCAGGGAGGATATGGACGTAGTGGGTACTTAGCCACAGTCAGGGAGGATAAGGGCGTAGTGGGTACTTAGCCACAGTCAGGGAGGATAAGGACGTAGTGGGTACTTAGCCACAGTCAGGGAGGATATTGACATAGTGGGTACTTAGCCACAGTCAGGGAGGATATGGACGTAGTGGGTACTTAGCCACAGGGGCTAAGAGGAGGGGCTGGCTAGAGGGGAGGAGGGGCTGGCTAGAGGGGAGGAGGGGCTGGCTAGATGGGAGGAGGGGCTGGCTAGAGGGGAGGAGGGGCTGGCTAGAGGGGAGGAGGGGCTGGCTAGAGGGGAGGAGGGGCTGGCTAGAGGGGAGGAGGGGCTGGCTAGAGGGGAGGAGGGTCTGCAGTCCTATGGTGCTGGAGCAGTGGTATTCAAACATAAGCGGGGACCTCATTTTTTTCCCACCAGAATTTCTTGTGACTCCATCGCAAATTTAATGGCACAACCTTAAAAAATTGTACATTTAAGTTTTTACATAAAAAAATTGCCGTAAATCCATTGGATTTTCATCTCTTATTAAAATGATAAGAAACCCCTAAATATACAGTACCAGTCAAAAGTTTGGACACACCTAGTCATTTTCTTAATTTTTTACTATTTTCTAAATTGTAGAATAATAGTGAAGACATCAAAACACTTAACCAGCATGGCTTAACCATTCTGCAGCGATACGCCATCCCATCTGGTTTGGGCTTAGTGGTCCTATCATTTGTTTTTCAACAGGACAATGACCCAACACACCTCCAGGCTGTGTAAGAGCTATTTGACCAAGAAGGAGAGTGATGGAGTGCTGCATCAGATGACCTGGCCTCCACAGTCACCTGCCCTTAACCCTATTGAGATGGTTTGGGATGAGTTGGACCGCAGTGAAGGAAAAGCAGCCAACAAGTGCTCAGCACACGTGGGAACTCCTTCAAGACTGTTGGAAAAGTATTCCAGGTGAAGCTGGTTGAGAGAATGCCAAGAGTGTGCAAAGCTGTCATCAAGGCAAAGGGTGGCTACTTGGAAGAATCTAGAAATGTTGGTTACTATATGATTCATATGTTATTTCATAGTTTTGATGTCTCGCTATTATTCAACAATGTAGAAAATAGTAAAAATAAAGAAACCCTTGAATGAATAGGTGTCCAAACTTTTGACTAGTACTTTATATACTCACGAAAAAATCATTTTTTAAATGATCTTTCTCAAAAATGTTTGTATATTGTCCCATACAATAATCTGTACTCAATGTTTTGTTCCTCAAAAAAGAAACTAGTTTTTTTGGCGACAACACTGCAGTTCCCCCTCAACTCCATTAGGGTATGTGACAACACTGCAGTTCCCCCTCAACTCCATTAGGGTATGTGACAACACTGCAGTTCCCCCTCAACTCCATTAGGGTATGTGACAACACTGCAGTTCCCCCTCAACTCCATTAGGGTATGTGACAACACTGCAGTTCCCCCTCAACTCCATTAGGGTATGTGACAACACTGCAGTTCCCCCTCAACTCCATTAGGGTATGTGACAACACTGCAGTTCCCCCCAACTCCATTAGGGTATGTGACAACACTGCAGTTCCCCCCAACTCCATTAGGGTATGTGACAACACTGCAGTTCCCCCTCAACTCCATTAGGGTATGTGACAACACTGCAGTTCCCCCTCAACTCCATTAGGATATGTGACAACACTGCAGTTCCCCCTCAACTCCATTAGGGTATGTGACAACACTGCAGTTCCCCTCACCTCCATTAGGGTATGTGACAACACTGCAGTTCCCCCCAACTCCATTGGGGTATGTGACAACACTGCAGTTCCCCCTCAACTCCATTAGGGTATGTGACAACACTGCAGTTCCCCCTCAACTCCATTAGGGTATGTGACAACACTGCAGTTCCCCCCAACTCCATTAGGGTATGTGACAACACTGCAGTTCCCCCCAACTCCATTAGGGTATGTGACAACACTGCAGTTCCCCCTCAACCCCCGAGGAGAGGAGAGAGCTGGAGGAGAGGAGAGAGCTGGAGGAGAGGAGAGAGCTGGAGGAGAGAAGAGAGCTGGAGGAGAGGAGAGAGCTGGAGGAGAGGAGAGAGCTGGAGGAGAGGAGAGGAAAGAGCTGGAGGAGAGGAGAGGAAAGAGCTGGAGGAGAGGAAAGAGCTGGAGAAGAGGAAAGAGCTGGAGGAGAGGAGAGACCTGGAGGAGAGGAGAGAGCTGGAGGAGAGGAGAGAGCTGGAGGAGAGGAGAGAGCTGGAGGAGAGGAGAGAGCTGGAGGAGAGAAGAGAGCTGGAGGAGAGAAGAGAGCTGGAGGAGAGGAGAGAGCTGGAGGAGAGGAGAGCTGACAACATGTCAGAGCGACAGACATTATGGAGCTGGGCGACTATTTCAGACTACAGAAAATGCCTAACGTGTGTGTGTGTGTGTGTGTGTGCGTGCGTGCGTCTGTGTCTGTGTCTGTGTCTGTGTCTTGCCATGCAGCAGCTAACCCCTGACCCAATGCTGTATCGTAATTGGAACACAAACGTCTGCCCAGGGGAGAACAGAAAGAAAAATGAGTCCCGAGTCCCAAATGGCACTGTATTCCCTATATAGTGCACTACGACCAGGGCCCATAGGGCTTCCCATAGATCTTCCCATAGGGCTCTGGTCAAAAGTAGTGCACTATTTAGGGAATAGGGTGAACGCACACAGACTCAGTCGTTTGTTTCTGTCCAACATAATCACTATCTACACTCTCCCTCAGTCACTGCAGTCTCACACTGCCTCTTATCTCTGTCCCTTATTCAGACAGCAGTTTTACAAAAAGACCAAAAGGTCACAGCCAGACGACACAGATATAACAGAGCTGCTCATCAAAGCTTTTAATCCCCTTTATTTCATCCATTTATTTTCCCTCCCATCCCTTCCGGCATCCTCCCATCCCTCCAGTCATCCTCCCATCCCTTCCGGCATCCTCCCATCCCTTCCGGCATCCTCCCATCCCTCCAGGCATCCTCCCATCCCTCCAGGCATCCTCCCATCCCTCCAGGCATCCTCCCATCCCTCCAGGCATCCTCCCATCCCTCCAGTCATCCTCCCATCCCGCCGGGATCCTCCCATCCATCCCGGGATCCTCCCATCCATCCCGGGATCCTCCCATCCCTCCCGGGATCCTCCCATCCCTCCAGTCATCCTCCCATCCCTCCAGTCATCCTCAAAGCATCCTCCCATCCTCCCGGCATCCTCCCATCCCTCCAGGCATCCTCCCATCCCCCCTCCAGGCATCCTCCCATCCCCCCTCCCATCCCTCCAGGCATCCTCCCATCCCTCCAGTCATCCTCCCGGCATCCTCCCATCCCTCCAGGCATCCTCCCATCCCTCCAGGCATCCTCCCATCCCTCCAGTCATCCTCCCGGCATCCTCCCATCCCTCCAGGCATCCTCCCATCCATCTAAGTCATCCTCTCATTCCTCAGACCTTCTGTTTTGCTTGTTGCCACCCTGATTATTGAGCTGGTCACTGATGGTCCCCCCCACCCCCTCTCTTAACCTCTCCTCCGCAGTGCAGGGGAGGAAATGGTATCGGTTCTCAACCAAACAACCTCATCAATATCACACACTGTTTAGGCCGTAAAGTCGTCACTGGTGTACTTTATCTAATGGCCTGTGAATCCAATTAGCTGTGTGTAGAAGAGCTGAATGCTGCCCTAAATCTATTCTCTCTCACACCACACAAGACAGCACAGGGACCCGGCCCCTAGCACAGGGACCCGGCCCCTAGCACAGGGACCCGGCCCCTAGCACAGGGACCCGGCCCCTAGCACAGGGACCCGGCCCCTAGCACAGGGACCCGACCCCTAGCACAGGGACCCGACCCCTAGCACAGGGACCCGACCCCTAGCACAGGGACCCGACCCTACTGTCTGCTCTGAAAGCATCTTTCCATGGGCATGAGCAAGGCCTCAATCCCTCACTAATTGTAATTGTATGCTGTGCTATGCTAGACTATATATTAATGCTAATTCAGCTATGGAAAAAGCAATAGAGGTGTGCTAGGCTAAAGCTAAATAAGCTGGGAAGCAGCCAACAACCCCTCCATTGTGTGTGATTAACCTCCAGCCCATTTCAAGATCATTAGGTGCTAGCAAACGTTCTTCTGATGTCAGAGAGCGGCTCAATAAAGCTGCTGGTGGGCTTTGACGATAACGTTAAGCTGCTGGTGGGCTGTGACAATAACGTTAAGCTGCTGGTGGGCTGTGACGATAACGTTAAGCTGCTGGTGGGCTGTGACGATAACGTTAAGCTGCTGGTGGGCTGTGACGATAACGTTAAGCTGCTGGTGGGCTGTGACGATAACGTTAAGCTGCTGGTGGGCTGTGACGATAACGTTAAGCTGCTGGTGGGCTGAGACGATAACGTTAAGCTGCTGGTGGGCTGTGACGATAACGTTAAGCTGCTGGTGGGCTGAGACGATAACGTTAAGCTACTGGTGGGCTGTGACGATAACGTTAAGCTGCTGGTGGGCTGAGACGATAACGTTAAGCTGCTGGTGGGCTGAGACGATAACGTTAAGCTGCTGGTGGGCTGTGACGATAACGTTAAGCTGCTGGTGGGCTGTGACGATAACGTTAAGCTGCTGGTGGGCTGTGACGATAACGTTAAGCTGCTGGTGGGCTGTGACGATAACGTTAAGCTGCTGGTGGGCTGTGACGATAACGTTAAGCTGCTGGTGGGCTGTGACGATAACGTTAAGCTGCTGGTGGGCTGAGACGATAACGTTAAGCTGCTGGTGGGCTGAGACGATAACGTTAAGCTGCTGGTGGGCTGAGACGATAACGTTAAGCTGCTGGTGGGCTGTGACGATAACGTTAAGCTGCTGGTGGGCTGTGACGATAACGTTAAGCTGCTGGTGGGCTGAGACGATAACGTTAAGCTGCTGGTGGGCTGAGACGATAACGTTAAGCTGCTGGTGGGCTGTGACGATAACGTTAAGCTGCTGGTGGGCTGTGACGATAACGTTAAGCTGCTGGTGGGCTGAGACGATAACGTTAAGCTGCTGGTGGGCTGTGACGATAACGTTAAGCTGCTGGTGGGCTGTGACGATAACGTTAAGCTGCTGGTGGGCTGAGACGATAACGTTAAGCTGCTGGTGGGCTGTGACGATAACGTTAAGCTGCTGGTGGGCTGTGACGATAACGTTAAGCTGCTGGTGGGCTGTGACGATAACGCTAAGCTGCTGGTGGGCTGTGACGATAACGTTAAGCTGCTGGTGGGCTGTGACGATAACGTTAAGCTGCTGTTGGGCTGTGACGATAACGTTAAGCTGCTGGTGGGCTGAGACGATAACGTTAAGTTGCTGGTGGGCTGTGACGATAACGTTAAGCTGCTGGTGGGATGTGACGATAACGTTAAGATGCTGGTGGGCTGTGATGATAACGTTAAGCTGCTGGTGGGCTGTGACGATAACGTTAAGCTGCTGGTGGGCTGTGATGATAACGTTAAGCTGCTGGTGGGCTGAGACGATAACGTTAAGCTGCTGGTGGGCTGAGACGATAACGTTAAGCTGCTGGTGGGCTGTGATGATAACGTTAAGCTGCTGGTGGGCTGAGACGATAACGTTAAGCTGCTGGTGGGCTGAGACGATAACGTTAAGCTGCTGGTGGGCTGAGACGATAACGTCAAGTTGCTGGTGGGCTGTGACGATAACGTCAAGTTGCTGGTGGGCTGTGACGATAACGTTAAGCTGCTGGTGGGCTGTGATGATAACGTTAAGCTGCTGGTGGGCTGAGACGATAACGTTAAGCTGCTGGTGGGCTGTGACGATAACGTTAAGCTGCTGGTGGGCTGTGATGATAACGTTAAGCTGCTGGTGGGCTGAGACGATAACGTTAAGCTGCTGGTGGGCTGAGACGATAACGTTAAGCTGCTGGTGGGCTGAGACGATAACGTCAAGTTGCTGGTGGGCTGTGATGATAACGTCAAGTTGCTGGTGGGCTGTGACGATAACGTTAAGCTGCTGGTGGGCTGTGACGATAACGTTAAGCTGCTGGTGGGCTGTGATGATAACGTTAAGCTGCTGGTGGGCTGAGACGATAACGTTAAGCTGCTGGTGGGCTGTGACGATAACGTTAAGCTGCTGGTGGGCTGAGACGATAACGTTAAGCTGCTGGTGGGCTGAGACGATAACGTCAAGTTGCTGGTGGGCTGAGACGATAACGTTAAGTTGCTGGTGGGCTGTGACGATAACGTTAAGCTGCTGGTGGGCTGTGGTAATGCTCATAACGTTGAAAGATAATCATCAGTGCTCATAGCTTTCACTATCCCATCCCCCACTACAACCAGCCTACTCCTGTCAAAACCTCCATTAGAACCAGCCTACTCCTGTCAAAACCTCCATTAGAACCAGCCTACTCCTGACATAACCTCCATTAGAACCAGCCTACTCCTGTCTAAACCTCCATTAGAACCAGCCTACTCCTGTCTAAACCTCCATTAGAACCAGCCTACTCCTGACAAAACCTCCATTAGAACCAGCCTACTCCTGTCAAAACCTCCATTAGAACCAGCCTACTCCTGTCTAAACCTCCATTAGAACCAGCCTACTCCTGACAAAACCTCCATTAGAACCAGCCTACTCCTGTCTAAACCTCCATTAGAACCAGCCTACTCCTGTCTAAACCTCCATTAGAACCAGCCTACTCCTGTCAAAACCTCCATTAGAACCAGCCTACTCCTGTCAAAACCTCCTTTAGAACCAGCCTACTCCTGACAAAACCTCCATTAGAACCAGCCTACTCCTGACAAAACCTCCATTAGAACCAGCCTACTCCTGTCAAAACCTCCATTAGAACCAGCCTACTCCTGACAAAACCTCCATTAGAACCAGCCTACTCCTGACAAAACCTCCATTAGAACCAGCCTACTCCTGACAAAACCTCCATTAGAACCAGCCTACTCCTGACAAAACCTCCATTAGAACCAGCCTACTCCTGACAAAACCTCCATTAGAACCAGCCTACTCCTGTCTAAACCTCCATTAGAACCAGCCTACTCCTGACAAAACCTCCATTAGAACCAGTCTACTCCTGGCTATGGTTGCACCATACAGCAGCTATATGGCAAGATATTGTGTTGACTATCTATATTTCATGAGATGAATGCACTTAAACTAGAGGCAACGGGGGGGGTCTCAGAGCGTGGAGTGTGATATATACACAGCCCTGAGACATTGTCTGTCTGCTGAGAGACAGACACACACAGAGGATAAAGAGGGAGAGAGAGGAGATTTGAGCAGCAGGGTTTAACAGTCAAGACAAAACAGCATGAAATCAATCCCCAGCAATATCTTGCCCACCAGGCTTGCTGCACACCCTCACAAATACTTCCTTTACTCACATCTATTATCTCTTTCCTCTCATCCATCTGCCTCTACGCCTTGTTCCCTGCTTGCTCTCTTAGCTATTCCTCACTTTCTATCCCTTCTGCCCCCCCCACCTGAGTGTGCGCCGTGTGAGTGACGTTGAGCTCGTCACCACCTCCCCCATCCCTCTGTGGATAAACTCATTTGCCCATATTGGCCACCTCAGCTGTCTCAGTCTCTGTCCTTCACTCATTCTCCCCCCCCTCTCTCCCTCTCATTCTCCCCCTCCCTTTCATTTCCTCTCCCCCTCATTCTCCCCCTCCCTCCTTCTCCCCGTCCCTCATTCCCTCTCTCTCCCTCTCATTCTCCCCCTCCCTCATTCTCCCCCTCCCTCATTCTCATTCTCCCCCTCCCTCATTCTTACCTCCCTCATTCTCATTCTCCCCCTCCCTCTCTATCCCTCTCTCATTCCCACCCTCCCCCTTAACAGACCACAAAATATTTTGGCTTATGATCTCAGTCTTTCACGTGTCTTTTTGCCAACTCCAGGTGTGCTGTCATGTGCCTTTTTCTTAGGAGTGGCTTCTGGTCTGGCCACTCTCCCATAAAGCCCCCCATCTCTCCCATGGAGTGATTACAGTGAAAAGGCGACTCTGGGATGCTGGCCTTCTAGGCAGAGCTGCAAAGAAAAAGCCATGTCTCAGGCTGGCCAATAAAAATTAAAGATTAAGATGGGCAAAAGAACACAGACACTGGACAGAGGAACTCTGCCTAGAAGGCCAGCATCCCGGAGTCACCTCTTCACTGTTGACGTTGAGACTGGTGTTTTGCGGGTACTATTTAATGAAGCTGCCAGTTGAGGACTTGTGAGGCGTTTGTTTCTCAAACTAGACACTCTAATGTACTTGTCCTCTTGCTCAGTTGTGCACCAGGGCCTCCCACTCCTCTTTCTATTCTGGTTAGAGCCAGTTTGTGGTGTTCTGTGAAGGGAGTAGTACACAGCGTTGTACGAGATCTTCAGTTTCTTTGCAATTACTCACATGGAATAGCCTTCATTTCTCAGAACAAGAATAGACTGACGAGTTTCAGAAAAAAGTGCTTTGTTTCGGGCCATTTTGAGCCTGTAATCGAACCCACAAATGCTGATGCTACAGAACTAGTCTAAAGAAGGACCATTTTATTGCTTCTTTAACTCTGGGCACGCTTTTCATCCAAACGTGAAAATGCTGCCCCCTATCCTAGAGAAGTTAATCAGGACAACAGTTTCCAGCTGTGCTAACGTAATTGCAAAATGGTTTACTAATGACAAATTAGCCTTTTAAAATGATAAACTTGGATTAGCTAACACAACGTGCCATTGGAACACAGGAGTGATGGTTGCTGATAATGGTCTGTACGCCTATGTATATATTCCATGAAAAATCTGCCGTTTCCAGCTACAATTGTCATTTACAACATTAACAAAGTCTACACTGTATTTCTGATCAATTTGATGTTATTTTAATGGACAAAAAAAAGTGCTTTTCTTTCAAAAACAAGGAAATTTCTGAGTGACCCCAAACTTCTGAACGGTAGTGTATATATATATATATATATATATATATATATATATATATATATATATATATATATATATATATATATATATATATTTTTTTTTTTTACAAAGACTGCATGGGGGCTTTAAAACCTCTTATGGCTGCAAGCCCGAGGTCGGTACACCTATGACAACATCCCCCACCCCCCCCACACTGATTAGCATCGCTAGCATAGCGTCACAATTAAATAGTAGCATCTAAATATCATTAAATCACAAGTCCAAGACACCAAATGAAAGATACAGATCTTGTGAATAAAGCCACCATTTCAGATTTTTAAAATGTTTTACAGGGAAGACAAAATATGTAAATCTATTAGCTAACCATGTTAGCAAAAGACACCATTTTTCTTTGTCCACCATTTTTTCTCAACACCAGTAGCTATCACCAATTCGGCTAAACTAAGATATTGATAGCCACTAACCAAGAAAAAACCTCATCAGATGACAGTCTGATAACATATTTATTGTATAGGATAGGTTTTGTTAGAAAAATGTGCATATTTCAGGTATAAATCATAGTTTACAATTGCACCCACCATCACAAATCGACTAGAATAAATACACAGAGCAACGTGTATTACCAATTTACTCATCATAAAACATTTCTTAAAAATACACAGCACATAGCAATGGAAAGACACAGATCTTGTGAATTCAGACAATATTTCAGATGTTCTAAGTGTTTTACAGCGAAAACACAATAAATCTTTATATTAGCATACCACATGTGCAAACGTTACCAGAGCATTGATTCTAGCCAAAGAGAGCGATAACGTAATCATCGCCAAAATATATTAATTTTTTCACTAACCTTCTCAGAATTCTTCCGATGACACTCCTGTAACATCATATTACAACATACATATAGAGTTTGTTCGAAAATGTGCATATTTAGCCACCAAAATCATGGTTAGACAATGACAAAAGTAGCCCAGCTGGTCAGAAAATGTCGTGCGCCATATTAGACAGTGATCTAGTCTTATACATAAATACTCATAAACGTGACTAAAAAAATATAGGGTGGACAGCGATTGATAGACAATTTAATTCTTAATACAATCGCTGAATTACATTTTTTAAATTATCCTTACTTTTCAATACAGGTTGCGCCAAGCGAAGCTACATCTAACAAAATGGCGGCATAAGCGATTAACATTTTTCGACAGAAACACGATTTATCATAATAAATTGTTCTTACTTTGAGCTGTTCTTCCATCAGAATCTTGGGCAAAGAATCCTTTCTTGGGTCTAATCGTCTTTTGGTCGAAAGCTGTCCTCTTGCTATGTGGAAATGCCCACTGCGTTCGGCATGAACTGGAAACGTGCCCAGAGGTTCAAAGTGTCTCAGAAAGCAATGCCTCAAAATCGCACTAAACGGATATAAATTGCTATAAAACGGTTTAAATTAACTACCTTATGATGTTTTTAACACCTATAACGAGCAAAAACATGACCGGAGAAATATTACTGGCTAAACTAAAGCTTGGAAAAAGAGCAGGTCCGTGTCCACCTTGCATCAGGCGCAGCTGGAAAAGGGACACTACCTACACGTTGTGCTGTTTTATAGAGGCTCTGATTGCGCAATCGACTCCATTCAAAGCGTCACCACGTAATGACATCCAGGGGAAGACGTAAGCAGTGTTTGTATCCTCATAGCATTCACAGGGACCTTTAAACTGACTCCAGATCAGGGGCCAAGATGTCTGAAATCTGACTCCATGTCAGGGAAAGTGCTGTAGAATGAGTTCTGTTCCACTCAGAGACAAAATTTCAACGGCTATAGAAACTAGAGAGTGTTTTCTATCCAATAATAACAATAATATGCATATTGTACGAGCAAGAATTGAGTACGAGGCCGTTTGAAATGGGCACCTATTATCTGGCTACTCAATACTGCCCCTGCAGCCATAAAAAGTTAAACAGTTATGTTATTTTCATGACTGTCTTCATCCACAACCATTGGTTAAATGGTTATAAGGTAATCATCCCAGCTCTACGCACACAACACACCACTCAGAAGGACATTTAATTAGATGCCGTGTGCAATACAATTATCTGGAAGGACTACCCGGCTGCTACCCTTACCCACCCAGCTGCAGCCCAACAAGCTTAAAGGAGGTGGTCTGATAATATAACTAGACTATTATTCAAACAGTGTTAAAGGGATGAGGTGGTCTGATAATATAACTAGACTATTATTCAAACAGTGTTAAAGGGATGAGGTGGTCTGATAATATAACTAGACTATTATTCAAACAGTGTTAAAGGGATGAGGTGGTCTGACAATATAACTAGACTATTATTCAAACAGTGTTAAAGGGATGAGGTGGTCTGATAATATAACTAGACTATTATTCAAACAGTGTTAAAGGGATGAGGTGGTCTGATAATATAACTAGACTATTATTCTAACAGTGTTAAAGGGATGAGGTGGTCTGATAATATAACTAGACTATTATTCTAACAGTGTTAAAGGGATGAGGTGGTCTGATAATATAACTAGACTATTATTCAAACAGTGTTAAAGGGATGAGGTGTTTATTTTACTTTGAATATATTATCTAGCCCATTAAACAAACAGTGAAGAGAATGGTTATATTCAATTATTTCCCTTAAAGTGTGCACCCACACCCACACACACACACACACACACACACACACACACACACACACACACACACACACACAGGGAGGCTGACTGTAGACAGTATACATCACTCCAGTTGAATAGCGACGGTGAAACAATGGGATCTGTGTCTGTCAAGCTGGGACACAGATGGCACCAACATAATGTGAATACTGCCCCTTGGCTATTATCCTGCTGTCAAACACACCATCGTCCTACAGTCCTATTCAAACACACCATCGTCCTACAGTCCTATTCAAACACACCATCGTCCTACAGTCCTATTCAAACACACCATCGTCCTACAGTCCTATTGAAACACACCATCGTCCTACAGTCCTATTCAAACACACCATCGTCCTACAGTCCTATTGAAACACACCATCGTCCTACAGTCCTATTGAAACACACCATCGTCCTACAGTCCTATTGAAACCCACCATCGTCCTACAGTCCTACTGAAACACACCATCGTCCTACAGTCCTATTCAAACACACCATCGTCCTACAGTCCTATTGAAACCCACCATCGTCCTACTGAAACACACCATCGTCCTACAGTCCTACTGAAACACACCATCGTCCTACAGTCCTACTGAAACACACCATCGTCCTACAGTCCTATTCAAACACACCATCTTCCTACAGTCCTACTGAAACACACCATCGTCCTACAGTCCTACTGAAACCCACCATCTTCCTACAGAAACACACCATCGTCCTACAGTCCTATTCAAACACACCATCGTCCTACAGTCCTACTGAAACACACCATCGTCCTACAGTCCTACTGAAACCCACCATCTTCCTACAGAAACACACCATCGTCCTACAGTCCTACTGAAACACACCATCGTCCTACAGTCCTACTGAAACACACCATCGTCCTACAGTCTATTGGACGGCCAGTTGTGATACAGCCCGGGATCGAACCAGGGTCTATAACTCACTCCCTCACCCGTCAAAGGAAGCCACTCAAAGCACTTAAAAAAAAATGTTTTGATCAAGCTGCAAATATATGTGCATAAATAGTGCAGGCCAATGGAGAGGAGTTGAGGGGTTTTCTATGAGCGAGGGCAGCCTTGCAGAATGACATCGACAGTGGCATCTCTATAGATCACCATCAAGACCGTTAGATGGAGGGCTCTGACAGAGGACAGGAACTACTCTGTTGGTTGCATCCATGTTGAAAGCTATTGGCTAATGGACTGTTGGCTCTAGGAGTAAAAACCACCTCTACTCACCAGTATAACTGACAGAGTTACTCACTGATCCAATCAGAGAACAGGGGGGTGAGACAATGCTCATTGAGTGTGTGATTCTGAGGTCTCCTCAGTGTGTGTGTGTGATTCTGAGGTCTCCTCAGTGTGTGTGTGATTCTGAGGTCTCCTCAGTGTGTGTGTGATTCTGAGGTCTCCTCAGTGTGTGTGTGTGATTCTGAGGTCTCCTCAGTGTGTGTGTGTGATTCTGAGGTCTCCTCAGTGTGTGTGTGTGATTCTGAGGTCTCCTCAGTGTGTGTGTGTGATTCTGAGGTCTCCTCAGTGTGTGTGTGTGATTCTGAGGTCTCCTCAGTGTGTGTGTGTGATTCTGAGGTCTCCTCAGTGTGTGTGTGTGATTCTGAGGTCTCCTCAGTGTGTGTGTGTGATTCTGAGGTCTCCTCAGTGTGTGTGTGTGATTCTGAGGTCTCCTCAGTGTGTGTGTGTGATTCTGAGGTCTCCTCAGTCGGTGTGTGTGATTCTGAGGTCTCCTCAGTCGGTGTGTGTGATTCTGAGGTCTCCTCAGTGGGTGTGTGTGATTCTGAGGTCTCCTCAGTGTGTGTGTGTGATTCTGAGGTCTCCTCAGTGTGTGTGTGTGATTCTGAGGTCTCCTCAGTGTGTGTGTGTGATTCTGAGGTCTCCTCAGTGTGTGTGTGTGATTCTGAGGTCTCCTCAGTGTGTGTGTGTGATTCTGAGGTCTCCTCAGTGTGTGTGTGATTCTGAGGTCTCCTCAGTGTGTGTGTGATTCTGAGGTCTCCTCAGTGGGTGTGTGTGATTCTGAGGTCTCCTCAGTGGGTGTGTGTGATTCTGAGGTCTCCTCAGTGGGTGTGTGTGATTCTGAGGTCTCCTCAGTGGGTGTGTGTGATTCTGAGGTCTCCTCAGTGGGTGTGTGTGATTCTGAGGTCTCCTCAGTGGGTGTGTGTGATTCTGAGGTCTCCTCAGTGGGTGTGTGTGATTCTGAGGTCTCCTCAGTGGGTGTGTGTGATTCTGAGGTCTCCTCAGTGGGTGTGTGTGATTCTGAGGTCTCCTCAGTGGGTGTGTGTGATTCTGAGGTCTCCTCAGTGTGTGTGTGTGATTCTGAGGTCTCCTCAGTGTGTGTGTGTGATTCTGAGGTCTCCTCAGTGTGTGTGTGTGATTCTGAGGTCTCCTCAGTGTGGGTGTGTGATTCTGAGGTCTCCTCAGTGGGTGTGTGATTCTGAGGTCTCCTCAGTGGGTGTGTGATTCTGAGGTCTCCTCAGTGGGTGTGTGATTCTGAGGTCTCTGTGTGTGATTCTGAGGTCTCTGTGTGTGATTCTGAGGTCTCTGTGTGTGATTCTGAGGTCTCTGTGTGTGATTCTGAGGTCTCTGTGTGTGATTCTGAGGTCTCCTCAGTGGGTGAGAGAAAGAGAGAGAGAGCTGACACATTCACAGCCATGGACATGTGGAGGTGTACGCTGACAAGAGGCACGGGTTGTTGAACCACCGCTCCCTTATTGTACCATCGCTCCCTTAAGTGTCCTCTTGGAGTGGGGAGGGAGAGAGAGAGAGAGAGACAGCGAGACAGCGACAGAGACTGCAGATAGCCTGCTGCAGTAGAAGCAGTGAGTATTGAACCCTGCCTCGTCTGTCCTTGTCCTGTCAGGAGAAGGATTTTGAGTAAAAAACCAACACAACATTACATCTAAAAAGGGGACAGCATTAAATAAGTTTTAACCCAGAGATATTAAACGAGAGAGAGAGAGAGAAACGGTTGTTAACGGAGCTGAGCCAGTGTTTTTACTACCGACTAATAGCCTACGTGGAATCATTTTCAATCTGACAAAGTAATTCCGCCTAGATTAAGGTGCTCTGTGATTGACAGATAACCCCTCAGCTTTGAATGACATCATCGCTGTGAGTGACTAAGTGTAATGTCCAGGCAGGAAGCCTTTTACTGCTGTTTCTACCATATCAGACTGCCTCCCTATAACGGCCATTTTGATTAACGTTCCTCAATGAGGTGTGGTATGAAGCTCGTATTCCCCCCCCTCCTCCCAGCTACACACACTTGAAATAGCACTGAAGGAGGCAGCATTTATGCTAGTCTTTATAATGACATTAGGTTATTAACCACGGGCAGTAGTCTGCTCAGCCCCCCTCTTTCACATCACATCTACAATTTAGTCAGACGCTCTTCTCCAGGGCGATTTACAGGAGCAATTAGGATTATAAGTGCCTTGCTCGAGGGCACATCGACAGACCACATCGCACACAGCAGCTGGTTCTAAACAGACATTTCCCCAAACGCACCGCAGAGGAGAAGAGCCCCCCCCCGGGTTGGTGCATTTTTAAAAGACAGACATTACGTTCTCCTCTAGATAGCTGCCTCTCTCTGTGTGACACGGCGTCTCTGAGGGTTTAGATTGATGATTCACACGGGGCTGAGCCATGAATAAGGAGAGAAATACAAAAACGGCAGCAGGGTTGAGATAACACACCGCCTCAGCTCTGGAGGAGTCAACTAGCAGCACTATCGAGAACAAACACAAGCAGTAAAACCCCTCCTGATTAGACAGACAGTAGCTTTTTGTTTTCCCATCAGAGAAGAGAGAGAGAGAGAGAGAGAACGCACTCCTTATGGATTCACTTAATGCTGCTATGGAAACAAGAGGTGTAGACAGCAGGACTCCCTCTCTGGGATGGGAGGATGAAGGGAGTAGAGGAGAAGGGATAGAATCAAAATGGAGGTGTGTGTGGGGGGCTAGTGATTATATCCCCCATTGGAGAGGGGCTGGCTGCCTCTGGTCAGGAGAGATGAGGGGATTGACCATAACATTTCCATATGGCTCCTAAAAGCTCAATCAATAACAGCTTCTTGACACAGCTAAATTATTCAATATAAAACTACTCTCTCTCTCTCTCTCCCCTACTGTTTCATTAGCCTGGGTTAACCTTCTAGAAAACCTATTTGTATACCGTTCTCTCTCTCCCCTACTGTTTCATTAGCCTGGGTTTACCTTCCTAACTACTATCTTTGTAACTCCTCGCCACATGTCTGTCAAGTATTTTCCTGCAGTAGAAATCATTTGGGTCTGCTAACTGTGTTCATTTCACCCAGAGTCTCTGTAAGTGTCTAAACATGTCTACGCTGTGGTGCGACTGTGGTGGTTGGGTTTTGACACATCACACATCACACACACACACGAGACCCAGAGCTCAGCAGTCCTTTGCGTCGAGCCGCACAACATTTTATCTTTAAAGAGAGGAAAAACAAACGCATCGTTTCCCCCTCAGCTCTTTGATGTGAGAGAGAAGAGGAAGGAGGAGGTAACGTGCCTGTGTTTCTGTATGTAGTACAGTGTAGTGTGGCAAAGCCAGTCACTGTATACGGATAATGATAGTGGGTTGTTAATTACAACCCAGTGGTCGGATACAGAGTTTCCCCAATTTGCCCAGGCTAATATACAGGTATTTCTTCAAATCTTTACGTCGCCGAGTGCCCACTACTTACAGCGCATTCAGAAAGTATTCAGACCCCTTGACATTTTGTTACATTACAGCCTTATTCTAAAATTGATTGAACTAATAGTTTGCCTCATCAATCTACACACAATACCCCATAATGACAAAGTGAAAACAGAATGCCAATCGTCACGTCTGGAGGAAACCTGGCACCATCTCTACAGTGAAGCATGGTGGTGGCAGCATCATGCTGTGGGGATGTTTTTCAGCGTCAGGGACTCTGAGACTAGTCAGGATCGAGGGAAAGACGAATGGTGCAAGGTACAGAGAGATCCTTGATGAAAACCAGCTCCAGAGCCTCCTAAGTGGCGCAGCAGTCTAAGGCACAGCATTGAAGTGCGAGAGGCGTCACTACAGACCCGGGTTCGATACCGGGCTGTATCACAACCGGCCATGTTCGGGAGTCCATAGGGAGGGTTTGGTCGGGAGGGCTTTACTTGGTTCATTGCGCTCTGGAAACATTTCTGGAAACATTTATTTGGATACATCCATAACAATGAATTAATGAGGCTCAATTACGCCTGGCATAGAAAATGTGCTCACTCGTCAAGGCACTGCTGTTCAGAGGAGCTAGCCAACAACACAGCTAACACAATCACTTCAAACTGAAGCTGGAAAGACTGCAAACTAGTTTCACTTCGTTGTAACTTTTTTCCAATTGACATTTCTTTGTAAATATATCCATAAAAACTATGCCAGCTGATTCATGATTTCGACTGGCTGAGAAACGCTGCCTGTCTGTCTCGTCCCGACATGTTCATTAGTATGAGACACCTGGAGATCGAATTTGAATATTGAAACAATGATGCAAATGTCGAAGGACACAGAAAGCAAGGTTTATACAAATCTCTGCTGTTGAAAACTAAATGTTAGTCTAAAAGAAATAGGAGATAATGTCTAGATGCTTTTTATAGTGGAGATCAAGTTTATAAATTGCCTGGCTGGGCTGAAGAGACAGTGGATTCTGCAGTCAGACGGAACAGTAAATAGGCATTTTAACGTCATAGATTTATCCGGTGGAATAGACACCGTCTGGGATGCAATTTTAACCAATCAGCATTCAGAATTAGACATTGTATAAAAACTAAAAATCAGTCACCATCAAAAGACGACTCTCAAGACGTACTCGGGCTTCAGGGGAGTAGTCCGAAGGTAACCCAGTACCGCGCTGCAAAAATGGCACAAGGAATAATAAGTACCATGAATAAAGTGACCAAACATGGGTCTAAAATTAATGGTTTTATTACAGAGTTTTCATATGTCTCAGATACCGGTTGTCTGTGTGGTTGGTATTTTTGGGGAGGTAGGAATGTGAGACAATATGTCCACAGGAAAGTACAATAACATTTAACTTCTCCAAGCGCTGCTGGTGCGTTCAGGTTTCTATCACCTGAAGCACGAGCAGCACCGTGTAAACACGTGCACGAGCAGCACCGTGTAAACACGTGCACGAGCAGCACCATGTAAACACGTGCACGAGCAGCACCATGTAAACACGTGCACGAGCAGCACCATGTAAACACGTGCACGAGCAGCACCATGTAAACACGTGCACGAGCAGCACCATGTAAACACGTGCACGAGCAGAACCATGTAAACACGTGCACGAGCAGCACCATGTAAACACGTGCACGAGCAGAACCATGTAAACACGTGCACGAGCAGAACCATGTAAACACGTGCACGAGCTGGGCAAGTATGCATGTGCAGAACCATGTAAACACGTGCTTTATCATATACACTACATGACCTACAGTATGTGGTCACCTTCTCATCCAACATCTCATTCCAATATCATGGGCATTAATATGGAGTTGGTCCCCCATTTGCTGCTATAACAGCCTCCACTCTTCTGGGAAGGCTTTCCACTAGATGTTGGAACATTACTGCGGGGAATTGCTTCCATTCAGCCACAAGAGCATCAGTGATGTTGGGCGATTAGGCCTGGCTCGCAGTCGGCGTTCCAATTCACCTCAAAGGTGTTCGATGGGGTTGAGGTCAGGGCTCTGTGCAGGCCAGTCAAGTTCTTCCACACCAATCTCAACAAACCATTTCTGTACTTTCCTTGCTTTGTGCACGGGGACATTGTCCTTCTGAAACAGGAAAGGGCCTTCCCCAAACTGTTGCCACAAAGTTGAAAGCACAGAATTGTCCAGAATGTCATTGTATGCTGTAGCGTCAATATTTCCCTTCACTGGAACTAAGGGGTCCGAACCATGAAAAACAGCCCCAGACCATTATTCCTCCTCCACCAAACTTTACAGTTGGCACAATGCATTTGGGCAGGTAGCGTTCTCCTAGCATCCACCAAACCAAGATTTGTCTGTCGCACTGCCAGATGGTGAAGCGTGATTCATCACTTCAGAGAACGTGTTTCCACTGCTCCAGAGTCCAACACCACTCCAGCCAACGCTTGGCTTTGCACATAGTGATCTTAGGCTTGTGTGCGGCTGCTCAGCCATGGAAACCCATTTCATGAAGCTCCCAACAAACAGTTATTGTGCTGACGTTGCTTCCAGAGGCATTTTGAAACTCGGTAGTGATTGTTGTAACCGAGGACAGATGATTTTTACGTGAAACGCGCTTCAGCACTTGTCAGTCCCGTTCTGTGAAATTGTGTGGGCTACCACTTTGTGGCTGAGCCGTTGTTGCTCCTAGACGTTTCCACTTCACAATAACAGCACTTACAGTTAACCTGGGCAGCTCTACCAGGACAGAAATTTGAGGAACTGACTTGTTAGAAAGGTGGCATCCTATGACGGTGCCACGTTGAAAGTCACTGAGCTCTTCAGTAAGGCCAGTCTACCGCCAATGTTTGTCTATGGAGATTGCATGGCTGTGTGCTCAATTTTATTCACCTGTCAGCAACAGGTGTGGCTGAAATAGTTTGAAGGGGTATCCACATTTCAGGTCACTTTCCTAGCGGGAATGATATGAAACATACACACCTCTATTGTCTGGCACCATGCTGATAAATCTATGCCCCAAGGCATGCTGGGACTGAGACAGCCATTATTAATATATGGGCAGCGGGCGGCACATGGACACACCCGTCTTCACAGACGGGAGAGAGAGAGAGAGAGAGAGAGAGAGAGAGAGGGGGGGGGGGGGGAGAGAGGGGGGGAGAGAGAGAACAGGAATAGCCATTATGTAGTGTGAGAGGTCCTGTCTGTAACAGAGGGTAGTTGAATACGGAGTGTGAGAGGTCCTGTCTGTAACAGAGGGTAGTTGAATACGGAGTGTGAGAGGTCCTGTCTGTAACAGAGGGTAGTTGGATACGGAGTGTGAGAGGTCCTGTCTGTAACAGAGGGTAGTTGGATACGGAGTGTGAGAGGTCCTGTCTGTAACAGAGGGTAGTTGGATACGGAGTGTGAGAGGTCCTGTCTGTAACAGAGGGTAGTTGGATACGGAGTGTGAGAGGTCCTGTCTGTAACAGAGGGTAGTTGGATACGGACTGTGAGAGGTCCTGTCTGTAACAGAGGGTAGTTGGATACGGACTGTGAGAGGTCCTGTCTGTAACAGAGGGTAGTTGGATACGGACTGTGAGAGGTCCTGTCTGTAACAGAGGGTAGTTGGATACGGACTGTGAGAGGTCCTGTCTGTAACAGGGGGTAGTTGGATACGGACTGTGAGAGGTCCTGTCTGTAACAGAGGGTAGTTGGATACGGAGTGTGAGAGGTCCTGTCTGTAACAGAGGGTAGTTGGATACGGAGTGTGAGAGGTCCTGTCTGTAACAGAGGGTAGTTGGATACGGAGTGTGAGAGGTCCTGTCAGTAACAGAGGGTAGTTGGATACGGAGTGTGAGAGGTCCTGTCTGTAACAGAGGGTAGTTGGATACGGACTGTGAGAGGTCCTGTCTGTAACAGAGGGTAGTTGGATACGGACTGTGAGAGGTCCTGTCTGTAACAGGGGGTAGTTGGATACGGAGTGTGAGAGGTCCTGTCTGTAACAGAGGGTAGTTGGATACGGAGTGTGAGAGGTCCTGTCTGTAACAGAGGGTAGTTGGATACGGAGTGTGAGAGGTCCTGTCTGTAACAGAGGGTAGTTGGATACGGAGTGTGAGAGGTCCTGTCTGTAACAGGGGGTAGTTGGATACGGAGTGTGAGAGGTCCTGTCTGTAACAGGGGGTAGTTGGATACGGAGTGTGAGAGGTCCTGTCTGTAACAGAGGGTAGTTGGATACGGAGTGTGAGAGGTCCTGTCTGTAACAGAGGGTAGTTGGATACGGAGTGTGAGAGGTCCTGTCTGTAACAGAGGGTAGTTGGATACGGAGTGTGAGAGGTCCTGTCTGTAACAGAGGGTAGTTGGATACGGAGTGTGAGAGGTCCTGTCTGTAACAGAGGGTAGTTGGATACGGAGTGTGAGAGGTCCTGTCTGTAACAGGGGGTAGTTGGATACGGACTGTGAGAGGTCCTGTCTGTAACAGGGGGTAGTTGGATACGGAGTGTGAGAGGTCCTGTCTGTAACAGAGGGTAGTTGGATACGGAGTGTGAGAGGTCCTGTCTGTAACAGGGGGTAGTTGGATACGGAGTGTGAGAGGTCCTGTCTGTAACAGAGGGTAGTTGGATACGGACTGTGAGAGGTCCTGTCTGTAACAGAGGGTAGTTGGATACGGAGTGTGAGAGGTCCTGTCTGTAACAGAGGGTAGTTGGATACGGAGTGTGAGAGGTCCTGTCTGTAACAGGGGGTAGTTGGATACGGAGTGTGAGAGGTCCTGTCTGTAACAGAGGGTAGTTGGATACCGAGTGTGAGAGGTCCTGTCTGTAACAGAGGGTAGTTGGATACGGAGTGTGAGAGGTCCTGTCTGTAACAGAGGGTAGTTGGATACGGACTGTGAGAGGTCCTGTCTGTAATAGAGGGTAGTTGGATACGGACCGTGAGAGGTCCTGTCTGTAACAGAGGGTAGTTGGATACGGACCGTGAGAGGTCCTGTCTGTAATAGAGGGTAGTTGGATACGGAGTGTGAGAGGTCCTGTCAGTAACAGAGGGTAGTTGGATACAGAGTGTGAGAGGTCCTGTCTGTAACAGGGGGTAGTTGGATACGGAGTGTGAGAGGTCCTGTCTGTAACAGGGGGTAGTTGGATACGGAGTGTGAGAGGTCCTGTCTGTAACAGGGGGTAGTTGGATACGGAGTGTGAGAGGTCCTGTCTGTAACAGAGGGTAGTTGGATACGGAGTGTGAGAGGTCCTGTCTGTAACAGAGGGTAGTTGGATACGGACCGTGAGAGGTCCTGTCTGTAATAGAGGGTAGTTGGATACGGAGTGTGAGAGGTCCTGTCAGTAACAGAGGGTAGTTGGATACAGTGTGAGAGGTCCTGTCAGTAACAGAGGGTAGTTGGATACGGAGTGTGAGAGGTCCTGTCTGTAACAGGGGGTAGTTGGATACGGAGTGTGAGAGGTCCTGTCTGTAACAGGGGGTAGTTGGATACGGAGTGTGAGAGGTCCTGTCTGTAACAGAGGGTAGTTGGATACGGAGTGTGAGAGGTCCTGTCTGTAACAGAGGGTAGTTGGATACGGACTGTGAGAGGTCCTGTCTGTAACAGAGGGTAGTTGGATACGGACTGTGAGAGGTCCTGTCTGTAACAGAGGGTAGTTGGATACGGAGTGTGAGAGGTCCCGTCTGTAACGGGGTAGTTGGATACGGAGTGTGAGAGGTCCTGTCTGTAACAGGGGGTAGTTGGATACAGAGTGTGAGAGGTCCTGTCTGTAACAGAGGGTAGTTGGATACGGAGTGCTAGAGGTCCTGTCTGTAACAGGGGGTAGTTGGATACGGAGTGTGAGAGGTCCTGTCTGTAACAGAAGGTAGTTGGATACGGAGTGTGAGAGGTCCTGTCTGTAACGGGGTAGTTGGATACGGACTGTGAGAGGTCCTGTCTGTAACAGGGGGTAGTTGGATACGGAGTGTGAGAGGTCCTGTCTGTAACAGAGGGTAGTTGGATACGGACTGTGAGAGGTCCTGTCTGTAACAGGGGGTAGTTGGATACGGACTGTGAGAGGTCCTGTCTGTAACAGAGGGTAGTTGGATACGGAGTGTGAGAGGTCCTGTCTGTAACAGAGGGTAGTTGGATACGGAGTGTGAGAGGTCCTGTCTGTAACAGAGGGTAGTTGGATACGGAGTGTGAGAGGTCCTGTCTGTAACAGAGGGTAGTTGGATACGGAGTGTGAGAGGTCCTGTCTAACAGAGGGTAGTTGGATACGGAGTGTGAGAGGTCCTGTCAGTAACAGGAGGGTAGTTAGACCTGCCTCAATGTCAACACCACATCATGAAAGTGACAGTTTATTGATCACAGCGGCTGTCCCCTCCTTCCCTAGTCCATCACTTCTGCTTGAACAGGGTGGCTGCCCGTCCACACCGCCATTTTAGACTGCAGAGAACTGTAGCAGTCCGTCTCTCTCTCCCTACCTCTCTCACTGGGTCTCCCTGTCTGTAAAATCTACCGGGCTTCTATTTAATCCAGTATTTAAAAGGTGAGAAGTGGGTAAACGGTGAGAGGAGTTTAAAGAGACTGCTGCAGCAGAATTATGATAGCATTTAAATGCCAAGTGGCAGCGAGGGTGTGTATAATATCTCATCTTTATGGCTTGTTGCTTTTAGCTGGGCTGGCTGGTTGGTTAGACTAACGGAGGTTGCTTGCTTGTTGCTTTTAGCTGGGCGGCTGGCTGGTTAGACTAACGGAGGTTGCAGTGCGTTTCAGACAGCTGCTGGTTCAGGGGGTATAGAGAACAAGGTGACAGCTGCTGGTTCAGGGGGTATAGAGAACAAGGTGACAGCTGCTGGTTCAGGGGGTATAGAGAACAAGGTGACAGCTGCTGGTTCAGGGGGTATAGAGAACAAGGTGACAGCTGGTTCAGGGGGTATAGAGAACAAGGTGACAGCTGGTTCAGGGGGTATAGAGAACAAG
This sequence comes from Salvelinus namaycush, assembly GCF_016432855.1. Lineage (NCBI taxonomy): Eukaryota > Metazoa > Chordata > Actinopteri > Salmoniformes > Salmonidae > Salvelinus > Salvelinus namaycush. The sequence continues at coordinate 2,432,696 of NC_052320.1, read as the reverse complement.
GTGACAGCTGGTTCAGGGGGTATAGAGAACAAGGTGACAGCTGCTGGTTCAGGGGGTATAGAGAACAAGGTGACAGCTGCTGGTTCAGGGGGTATAGAGAACAAGGTGACAGCTGGTTCAGGGGGTATAGAGAACAAGGTGACAGCTGGTTCAGGGGGTATAGAGAACAAGGTGACAGCTGGTTCAGGGGGTATAGAGAACAAGGTGACAGCTGGTTCAGGGGGTATAGAGAACAAGGTGACAGCTGGTTCAGGGGGTATAGAGAACAAGGTGACAGCTGGTACAGGGGGTATAGAGAACAAGGTGACAGCTGGTTCAGGGGGTATAGAGAACAAGGTGACAGCTGGTACAGGGGGTATAGAGAACAAGGTGACAGCTGGTTCAGGGGGTATAGAGAACAAGGTGACAGCTGGTTCAGGGGGTATAGAGAACAAGGTGACAGCTGGTTCAGGGGGTATAGAGAACAAGGTGACAGCTGGTTCAGGGGGTATAGAGAACAAGGTGACAGCTGGTTCAGGGGGTATAGAGAACAAGGTGACAGCTGGTACAGGGGGTATAGAGAACAAGGTGACAGCTGGTTCAGGGGGTATAGAGAACAAGGTGACAGCTGGTTCAGGGGGTATAGAGAACAAGGTGACAGCTGGTTCAGGGGGTATAGAGAACAAGGTGACAGCTGGTACAGGGGGTATAGAGAACAAGGTGACAGCTGGTTCAGGGGGTATAGAGAACAAGGTGACAGCTGGTTCAGGGGGTATAGAGAACAAGGTGACAGCTGGTTCAGGGGGTATAGAGAACAAGGTGACAGCTGGTTCAGGGGGTATAGAGAACAAGGTGACAGCTGGTTCAGGGGGTATAGAGAACAAGGTGACAGCTGGTACAGGGGGTATAGAGAACAAGGTGACAGCTGGTACAGCGTCTCTGGTCACACACACATGCAGATGGCTGTTTATTAATTACAGGAGTGAGGAGAGATGGGGGGAGAAAGAGCGAAAGAGAGAGAGAGGGGAGACAGCGATTCACCATTGTAAATACAACCTATATTTATCTGTTTATTGATTTTCCAATTCATACTTCAACTATTTGCACATTGTTACAACACTGTACATAGTCATAATATAACATTTGAAATGTCTATTATTTTAAAACTTTTGTGAGTAATGTTTACGGTTAATTTCTGATGGCTTATTTCCCTTTTTTTATTGTACATTTCACTTGCTTTGTCAATGTAAACATATGTTCCCATGCCAATAAAGCCCTTTGAGGAGTGCTCGAGAGACAGGCAGAGGGCGAGAGAGACAGGCAGAGGGCGAGAGACAGGCAGAGGGCGAGAGAGACAGGCAGAGGGCGAGAGAGACAGGCAGAGGGCGAGAGAGACAGGCAGAGGGCGAGAGAGACAGGCAGAGGGCGAGAGAGACAGGCAGAGGGAGCGAGAGACAGGCAGAGGGAGCGAGAGACAGGCAGAGGGAGCGAGAGACAGGCAGAGGGAGCGAGAGACAGGCAGGGGGGGAGACAGGCAGAGGGAGAGACAGGCAGAGGGAGAGACAGGCAGAGGGAGAGACAGGCAGAGGGAGAGACAGGCAGAGGGCGAGAGACAGGCAGAGGGAGAGAGAGAGAAAAGAAAGAGCCTGGACAATTAGGCATATTTATGTTAGACAGAGACCTCTGGAAGCACACTTCATCAAGCTGTAGATGAGACTCAAACACTGGGTTATTGGTGTGTGTCCTCAGCCGTCTCTCTCCCTCTATCTGCAATCTGATTAAAGCACTGCTGCTAAGGAACCTTTAGATACACACACACACACACACACACACACACACACACACACACACACACACACACACACACACACACACACACACACACACACACACACACCCCCCCCCCACTGCTGCGTCCTCCCTGAGCCATGTGGCCCCAGCAGTGACCTCCCATCATCACCCGGCTTCCTCCCTGGGGGCCTCCTTCTCGGGCCCCTCATCCACAGCTTAAAGAGAGAGGCCTCGTGTTAAAATAGATAGGAGAGGGGGTTGTAACATCTTAATGGTGCTTCATTTGGACTAAGTGGAAACCCTACTACAGAGTCTTAGTGGAAACCCTGCTACAGAGTCATAGTGGAAACCCTGCTACAGAGTCTTAGTGGAAACCCTGCTACAGAGTCATAGTGGAAACCCTGCTACAGAGTCATAGTGGAAACCCTGCTACAGAGTCACAGTGGAAACCCTGCTACAGAGTCACAGTGGAAACCCTGCTACAGAGTCATAGTGGAAACCCTGCTACAGAGTCATAGTGGAAACCCTGCTACAGAGTCATAGTGGAAACCCTGCTACAGAGTCTTAGTGGAAACCCTGCTACAGAGTCTTAGTGGAAACCCTGCTACAGAGTCACAGTGGAAACCCTGCTACAGAGTCTTAGTGGAAACCCTGCTACAGAGTCATAGTGGAAACCCTGCTACAGAGTCTTAGTGGAAACCCTGCTACAGAGTCTTAGTGGAAACCCTGCTACAGAGTCTTAGTGGAAACCCTGCTACAGAGTCTTAGTGGAAACCCTGCTACAGAGTCTTAGTGGAAACCCTGCTACAGAGTCATAGTGGAAACCCTGCTACAGAGTCACAGTGGAAACCCTGCTACAGAGTCATAGTGGAAACCCTGCTACAGAGTCTTAGTGGAAACCCTGCTACAGAGTCACAGTGGAAACCCTGCTACAGAGTCACAGTGGAAACCCTGCTACAGAGTCTTAGTGGAAACCCTGCTACAGAGTCATAGTGGAAACCCTGCTACAGAGTCATAGTGGAAACCCTGCTACAGAGTCACAGTGGAAACCCTGCTACAGAGTCATAGTGGAAACCCTGCTACAGAGTCATAGTGGAAACCCTGCTACAGAGTCATAGTGGAAACCCTGCTACAGAGTCTTAGTGGAAACCCTGCTACAGAGTCTTAGTGGAAACCCTGCTACAGAGTCACAGTGGAAACCCTGCTACAGAGTCTTAGTGGAAACCCTGCTACAGAGTCATAGTGGAAACCCTGCTACAGAGTCTTAGTGGAAACCCTGCTACAGAGTCTTAGTGGAAACCCTGCTACAGAGTCTTAGTGGAAACCCTGCTACAGAGTCTTAGTGGAAACCCTGCTACAGAGTCTTAGTGGAAACCCTGCTACAGAGTCATAGTGGAAACCCTGCTACAGAGTCACAGTGGAAACCCTGCTACAGAGTCATAGTGGAAACCCTGCTACAGAGTCTTAGTGGAAACCCTGCTACAGAGTCACAGTGGAAACCCTGCTACAGAGTCACAGTGGAAACCCTGCTACAGAGTCATAGTGGAAACCCTGCTACAGAGTCTTAGTGGAAACCCTGCTACAGAGTCACAGTGGAAACCCTGCTACAGAGTCATAGTGGAAACCCTGCTACAGAGTCATAGTGGAAACCCTGCTACAGAGTCATAGTGGAAACCCTGCTACAGAGTCACAGTGGAAACCCTGCTACAGAGTCACAGTGGAAACCCTGCTACAGAGTCACAGTGGAAACCCTGCTACAGAGTCATAGTGGAAACCCTGCTACAGAGTCATAGTGGAAACCCTGCTACAGAGTCATAGTGGAAACCCTGCTACAGAGTCTTAGTGGAAACCCTGCTACAGAGTCATAGTGGAAACCCTGCTACAGAGTCATAGTGGAAACCCTGCTACAGAGTCACAGTGGAAACCCTGCTACAGAGTCACAGTGGAAACCCTGCTACAGAGTCATAGTGGAAACCCTGCTACAGAGTCATAGTGGAAACCCTGCTACAGAGTCATAGTGGAAACCCTGCTACAGAGTCTTAGTGGAAACCCTGCTACAGAGTCACAGTGGAAACCCTGCTACAGAGTCATAGTGGAAACCCTGCTACAGAGTCTTAGTGGAAACCCTGCTACAGAGTCTTAGTGGAGACCCTGCTACAGAGTCTTAGTGGAAACCCTGCTACAGAGTCTTAGTGGAAACCCTGCTACAGAGTCTTAGTGGAAACCCTGCTACAGAGTCATAGTGGAAACCCTGCTACAGAGTCACAGTGGAAACCCTGCTACAGAGTCATAGTGGAAACCCTGCTACAGAGTCTTAGTGGAAACCCTGCTACAGAGTCTTAGTGGAAACCCTGCTACAGAGTCACAGTGGAAACCCTGCTACAGAGTCATAGTGGAAACCCTGCTACAGAGTCTTAGTGGAAACCCTGCTACAGAGTCTTAGTGGAAACCCTGCTACAGAGTCATAGTGGAAACCCTGCTACAGAGTCTTAGTGGAAACCCTGCTACAGAGTCTTAGTGGAAACCCTGCTACAGAGTCATAGTGGAAACCCTGCTACAGAGTCTTAGTGGAAACCCTGCTACTGAGCAGCCATAGATATTGTCTGATGCAGCTATCAAAACCAGTGCACCTGCAGTGCAGGCAGCACCGTAAAAAATGTGTGTTTGTTGCTGAGCCAAGAACACAAAGTAAGCATACTCCCTCGTCCCTCTGAGGAGCAAGCCCTTCATTAAGCAGCTAAGTAAAATCTCAAAAAGCAATTCAGACAATTTGGAGGTGAAAAGATGCTCTTTTAAAATCAAATATGTTTTAAATTGCTTCTTCATTACATCCATTAAAGTCTCAGACAATTGTCTCCTAAAGTATTCAACCACAATCAATCTCTGGTCATCAGCTAGCAACAATAGACACGATCAGATGTATAATTTTATAGGCCGCCTCCTCACACAGAAACACATTTTCCAGGTCGCCTAATGGAGAAAGAAACATCAATCCACACATATATTTATATATATCACACTATTCTACTTGGCAGGAAATTAACTCCAGGAGTTTTCCTGTCTGTTTCCTGTCTGCTAAACCATTCAAGTCCAGTACCTCCTGTAACATAAATGACCACAACGTTAGAGAGAACATTGGGCAGAGAAATGTAATAGATTAGGCTTGGGCGGTATACAGACTTTCATATTGTCATACCATCCTTATATTATCCTGGGATTTACGCTATTTCTGGCATAGAACACAAGGGGGCGTAAAAACGCAAAAGCCCATTGGGCCTCTATTACCAGAATGCTAACAAAATAAGCACAAACTAACAGCAAAATCATATAGACGCTGTTAGCTAAATGCTAACAAGGAAAACGAACAAACTAATTGCAAAGACGGGGACGTACAGCTCTAAGTTATACAAGCATGGCTAGTAGCTACCGAATGTCATTTTCAGTGAGTGTGGACATTTGCAACCGAAACTGAAGGAGAGAAATTGTGCAAATGAACAAAGTTGTGACGCATGCTTTTCTGAAGGAAGAGCAGCATGTGTCCACAGAGCAGAGAAAACCAGAGGAGAATTAAAAACTCTAGTAGGAAGCACAAGGAAAACACTGGCAGCTGTACAGATAACACATCCAGAGCTGTTTGACTTCTGACAGAAAGACATTAGAAGATATCTGATGGCAAACTAGTGTAACTTCCTCACCTGATGTGCTGATAGAACTACAACTCTACTGACTCACCAGCTGATAGAACTACAACTCTACTGACTCACCAGCTGATAGGACTACAACTCTACAGACTCACCAGCTGATAGAACTACAACACTACTGACTCACCAGCTGATAGAACTACAACTCTACTGACTCACCAGCTGATAGAACTACAACTCTACAGACTCACCAGCTGATAGAACTACAACTCTACAGACTCACCAGCTGATAGAACTACAACTCTACAGACTCACCAGCTGATAAAACTACAACTCTACTGACTCACCAGCTGATAGAACTACAACTCTACTGACTCACCAGCTGATAGAACTACAACTCTACTGACTCACCAGCTGATAGAACTACAACTCTACTGACTCACCAGCTGATAGAACTACAACTCTACTGACTCACCAGCTGATAGAACTACAACTCCACAGACTCACCAGCTGATAGAACTACAACTCTACTGACTCACCAGCTGATAGAACTACAACTCTACTGACTCACCAGCTGATAGAACTACAACTCTACAGACTCACCAGCTGATAGAACTACAACTCTACTGACTCACCAGCTGATAGAACTACAACTCTACTGACTCACCAGCTGATAGAACTACAACTCTACTGACTCACCAGCTGATAGAACTACAACTCTACAGACTCACCAGCTGATAGAACTACAACTCTACAGACTCACCAGCTGATAGAACTACAACTCTACTGACTCACCAGCTGATAGAACTACAACTCTACTGACTCACCAGCTGATAGAACTACAACTCCACAGACTCACCAGCTGATAGAACTACAACTCTACTGACTCACCAGCTGATAGAACTACAACTCTACAGACTCACCAGCTGCCACCGTCTCCCGTTGTGCTATTTACTAACAAACACGTAACTGGCTCAACTGTTCTGGGGAACTACGGTAAGCTTCATAATGTAAAATAATGTGACAGGTGAAATGAAGAACAGAATATTCTTCCTCTTTAATGTACTGCACAAGTTGACTTCAGGTATTAACTTAAAAAGTAGCTGCAAATATTCACATTTATTGTAAAACCTTCAAATAAATAGTTTTGACGGTATTTAAAAAAAAAACATCCTGTGGCGTTTTTCCGTATATACGGTACACCGCCCAAGCCTACTAAGGAGAGTGTAGGAAATAACCACTAGGAACTCATTGGTAAGAACCAACAGTTGATATAGAAGGAGTCAGATGTTCCCTATTCAATTCGACTTAACTTTAGTCTGCACAGTGACAGATGGCCCTACATCCACATGCTTTACTCACCATCTGCCTTCCAGAAAACAGGGGAAAAGAGGCCGTCTGCATTTCCCCCAACACATACGAATGATAACAACACCCACATCAAAGAGCTGTTTGAAGAGCCTTTACCGCCAGCCATTCCAACAACAGTGGTGGGGCCTGCAGTTAAGAGCAGGCTAGGGGTGACTGAGGGTTAGAGCCCTGCTCAGGGACAGGGTTAGAGGGCCAGTGTTATAGGGCCAGGATTAGAGCCCAGCTCGGGGAAAGGGATATAGGGACAGGGTTAGAGGGCCAGCATTAGAGCCCAGCTCGGGGACAGAGGAAGGAAAAGGCGGGTACTCACCAGTTTAAAATCCTGAATGCTACATATGAAGTAGGGAGTGTTGGGCCTGCGGCTCTCCATATATACACAATCTGAAACACAGAGAGAGAGACAGTTAGAGGGATGATAGACAGAGTAGACCCCAGCAGCAGCTCTAGCTGTTTAGACCCCAGCAGCAGCTCTAGCTGTTTAGACCCCAGCAGCAGCTCTAGCTGTTTAGACCCCAGCAGCAGCTCTAGCTGTTTAGACCCCAGCAGCAGCTCTAGCTGTTTAGACCCCAGCAGCAGCTCTAGCTGTTTAGACCCCAGCAGCAGCTCTAGCTGTTTAGACCCCAGCAGCAGCTCTAGCTGTTTAGACCCCAGCAGCAGCTCTAGCTGTTTAGACCCCAGCAGCAGCTCTAGCTGTTTAGACCCCAGCAGCAGCTCTAGCTGTTTAGACCCCAGCAGCAGCTCTAGCTGTTTAGACCCCAGCAGCAGCTCTAGCTGTTTAGACCCCAGCAGCAGCTCTAGCTGTTTAGACCCCAGCAGCAGCTCTAGCTGTTTAGACCCCAGCAGCAGCTCTAGTTGTATAGACCCCAGCAGCAGCTCTAGTTGTTTAGACACCAGCAGCAGCTCTAGTTGTATAGACCCCAGCAGCAGCTCTAGTTGTTTAGACACCAGCAGCAGCTCTAGCTGTTTAGACACCAGCAGCAGCTCTAGCTGTTTAGACCCCAGCAGCTCTAGCTGTATAGACACCAGCAGCAGCTCTAGCTGTTTAGACACCAGCAGCTCTAGCTGTTTAGACCCCACCAGCAGCTCTAGTTGTTTAGACACCAGCAGCAGCTCTAGCTGTTTAGACACCAGCAGCAGCTCTAGCTGTTTAGACACCAGCAGCAGCTCTAGCTGTTTAGACCCCAGCAGCAGCTCTAGCTGTTTAGACCCCAGCAGCTCTAGTTGTTTAGACCCCAGCAGCAGCTCTAGCTGTTTAGACCCCAGCAGCAGCTCTAGCTGTTTAGACCCCAGCAGCAGTTCTAGCTGTTTAGACCCCAGCAGCAGCTCTAGCTGTTTAGACACCAGCAGCAGCTCTAGCTGTTTAGACCCCAGCAGCAGCTCTAGCTGTTTAGACCCCAGCAGCAGCTCTAGTTGTTTAGACACCAGCAGCAGCTCTAGCTGTTTAGACACCAGCAGCAGCTCTAGCTGTTTAGACCCCAGCAGCTCTAGCTGTATAGACACCAGCAGCAGCTCTAGCTGTTTAGACACCAGCAGCTCTAGCTGTTTAGACCCCACCAGCAGCTCTAGTTGTTTAGACACCAGCAGCAGCTCTAGCTGTTTAGACACCAGCAGCAGCTCTAGCTGTTTAGACACCACCAGCAGCTCTAGCTGTTTAGACACCACCAGCAGCTCTAGCTGTATAGACACCAGCAGCAGCTCTAGTTGTTTAGACCCCAGCAGCAGCTCTAGCTGTTTAGACCCCAGCAGCTCTAGCTGTTTAGACCCCAGCAGCAGTTCTAGCTGTTTAGACCCCAGCAGCAGCTCTAGCTGTTTAGACCCCAGCAGCAGCTCTAGCTGTTTAGACCCCAGCAGCAGCTCTAGCTGTTTAGACCCCAGCAGCAGCTCTAGTTGTTTAGACACCAGCAGCAGCTCTAGCTGTTTAGACACCAGCAGCAGCTCTAGCTGTTTAGACCCCAGCAGCTCTAGCTGTATAGACACCAGCAGCAGCTCTAGCTGTTTAGACACCAGCAGCTCTAGCTGTTTAGACCCCACCAGCAGCTCTAGCTGTTTAGACACCAGCAGCAGCTCTAGCTGTTTAGACACCAGCAGCAGCTCTAGCTGTTTAGACACCAGCAGCAGCTCTAGCTGTTTAGACACCAGCAGCAGCTCTAGCTGTTTAGACCCCAGCAGCTCTAGCTGTTTAGACACCACCAGCAGCTCTAGCTGTATAGACACCAGCAGCAGCTCTAGTTGTTTAGACCCCAGCAGCAGCTCTAGCTGTATAGACACCAGCAGCAGCTCTAGTTGTTTAGACCCCAGCAGCAGCTCTAGCTGTATAGACACCAGCAGCAGCTCTAGTTGTTTAGACCCCAGCAGCAGCTCTAGTTGTTTAGACCCCAGCAGCTCTAGCTGTTTAGACCCCAGCAGCTCTAGCTGTATAGACACCAGCAGCAGTCTCAGTGTATTATTTGCGAGGCATTAGCGGTCTGAAGATGTTTTCCTCCAGTCAGATTCAACTGGAATGTGAGTTATATGATTAAGTCGTTTTTTGGAGCAGGACAAGGGTTGTATCCCAAACGGCACCCTACTCCCTACACGGTGCGCTACAGGCCCTGGTCAGATGTAGTGTACTACATAGGGGATAGGGCACCATTTGGGACACACACACACAAGGTTGCCTTTCCAACAAAGCAAACAGCAAGAAACACAGAACCTCAAGGGGAAAAGATGCTATTGTTCCACTCCATTTAGAGTTGGAGAGGCAGTGTCATAAGGCTGTTTACTACTGGTTTCACACACATCTTATCTCCCCACCCTACACCCCATTAAATATGTCCAGTTACCACTCATGTTTACACGTGTGTGACCCCCCCCCCCCTATCTCACACACCCCGTGCCCCTTCCTCTATCATTTCTAAATGTAATTTCCAAATTACAGAACCGCAGCAGTGGCCTCTATAGCCCTTCCTAGCCCCGGCGCATTGTGTGTGTGTGTGTGTGTGTGTGTGTGTGTGTGTGTGTGTGTGTGTGTGTGTGTGTGTGTGTATCTGCGTGTCACCCTGCTGCCAGTGTTTCGATAAGCACCACTTCCTAGATTAACTAGGCTTCTTTTCATTTAAAAAGTTTCAATTATGCTAGTCAGAAAAGTCCTCCTGTTAGAATGAACAAACGATATGCATCTTCTATTGTTCTACTGATAGAGGACAGGCGCCTGTCAGTCACAAAGAGACAGCAATGTGATGGTATCGCATCGGGACAGTAAAACCATACATATTCTCTCTATTTTCCTACGATTCAAAGCTTGTTAAAGTGACTCGTTAAAGTGAAGCTGTAACCTAGTGAAGAGTCGTTGTTCGAACAAACGACTCTTTAAAAAAAAAAGTGAATAACCTTTTATATGAACGGAATCTGAATCACATCGGTGTGTGAGAATCGTTCATGCAGCTCCTAATTTGCATACTGTTAGACTACTACTGCTTTTTGGCAATTATTTCCAGATAAATTATGAAAAACCATTCGGTGATGTTGAATCCTCACTGCAGGAACAATAGGTAGTGGAGGGGGCAGGGCTTGGTGTGAGAGAGGGGGCAGGGCTTGGTGTGAGAGAGGGGGCAGGGCTTGGTGTGAGAGAGGGGGCAGGGCTTGGTGTGAGAGAGGGGGCAGGGCTTGGTGTGAGAGAGGGGGCAGGGCTTGGTGTGAGAGAGGGGGCAGGGCTTGGTGTGAGAGAGGGGGCAGGGCTTGGTGTGAGAGAGGGGGCAGGGCTTGGTGTGAGAGAGGGGGCAGGGCTTGGTGTGAGAGAGGGGGCAGGGCTTGGTGTGAGAGAGGGGGCAGGGCTTGGTGTGAGAGAGGGGGCAGGGCTTGGTGTGAGAGAGGGGGCAGGGCTTGGTGTGAGAGAGGGGGCAGGGCTTGGTGTGAGAGAGGGGGCAGGGCTTGGTGTGAGAGAGGGGGCAGGGCTTGGTGTGAGAGAGGGGGCAGGGCTTGGTGTGAGAGAGGGGGCAGGGCTTGGTGTGAGAGAGGGGGCAGGGCTTGGTGTGAGAGGGGGCAGGGCTTGGTGTGAGAGAGGGGGCAGGGCTTGGTGTGAGAGGGGGCAGGGCTTGGTGTGAGAGGGGGCAGGGCTTGGTGTGAGAGGGGGCAGGGCTTGGTGTGAGAGGGGGCAGGGATGGAGAAAGATGACTCAAGTAGCAAACAGAGTAAACTAGAAAAACGGACATTACACGCGCCGGAGTTGCGTATCGAATTTAAACAAACCAAACATTTAAATACTGTTATAGAAGGTAAATTAAAAACACAAACCGCTCCGGGGGTTAGGCTGTAACACAGACCAGGGGGTTAGGCTGTAACACAGACCAGGGGGTTAGGCTGTAACACAGACCAGGGGGTTAGGCTGTAACACAGACCAGGGGGTTAGGCTGTAACACAGACCAGGGGGTTAGGCTGTAACACAGACCAGGGGGTTAGGCTGTAACACAGACCAGGGGGTTAGGCTGTAACACAGACCAGGGGGTTAGGCTGTAACAGACCAGGGGGTACCAGTTAACTCTCCTTAAACCTCTAGTTCACAAAGATAAAACATGACTATTCCTATTCTATTTCAGGTCGCTTTGTAAAGCTAAAATATCAAGAGGTGTTGCTGAATGTTGTACGCAAAAGGTATCAGAAATGATTCTGCTTGTCAGAACAGACATTATAAAGGACTCGCTACATATGCAGACAACGGCAGCCACACACACACACACACACACACACACACACACACACACACAGAGTGAGATACACAATCAGAGGTCTGATGTATTCATCTACTTTTCACTATTGATCGTGAAAGTAGACGTGTAATGATCCACAACCAATCAGTGTGTAGAGTCTGATCTGGCCTCGCTGCCCTTTACCCAACACTGAACATTCTGACATGAGTCACTGAGCAGCCACGACCTGCTAACTGCCAGCCAGCCAGCCAGCCAGCCAGCCAGCCAGCCAGCCAGCCAGCCAGCCAGCCAGCCAGCCAGCCAGCCAGCCAGCCAGCCAGCCAGCGAGAGAGCGAGAGAGCGAGAAATGGGGGGAGGGCCTCCTTGCCCTCTCTGAACCTGCCTTTATATTATACAAAAGCCTCTGACAGACCGTTAGCATTAGCAATTCAGAGTCAATGACAACGGCACACTTAGCATTAGCATTGAGGAAGCACTGACGTAGGAGGAGACATGTCAGGGTGCCAAATGGCCCCCTATTCCATACACAGTCAGGGTCCACAGGGCTCTGGTCTAAAGTAGTGCACTGTGAAGGGAAAAGGGCACCATTTAGGGGACAGCAGTGGTCTCTTTCAGGTAGGAGACACTTGCAGACGTGTGTTCATGAGGCAAAAAAAACAGAAGAAAATGAACTGAAACAGGGAGGTATTCATTATCCCAATAAGAAACACTTTTAATCCTTTACTGTTTTAAAAAAAGGTTTTGCTACAGCATTCCCTATTAAACACGACCCAGGCAGACAGGGCGAAAAAGACGGAGAAGCTTCTAGATTTTCTTCCTGTCAGTTGCCGGGGCATCGTTAAGTATTTGTTTGTGCGGGCTGTTATTGATCTGGTCGTGTTATCTACAGCTGTTACTGATCTGGTCGTGTTATCTACAGCTGTTATTGATCTGGTCGTGTTATCTACAGCTGTTACTGATCTGGTCGTGTTATCTACAGCTGTTATTGATCTGGTCGTGTTGTTGTTATTGATCTGGTCGTGTTGTTGTTATTGATCTGGTCGTGTTGTCTACAGCTGTTATTGATCTGGTCGTGTTATCTACAGCTGTTATTGATCTGGTCGTGTTATCTACAGCTGTTATTGATCTGGTCGTGTTATCTACAGCTGTTACTGATCTGGTCGTGTTATCTACAGCTGTTATTGATCTGGTCGTGTTATCTACAGCTGTTATTGATCTGGTCGTGTTGTCTACAGCTGTTATTGATCTGGTCGTGTTATCTACAGCTGTTATTGATCTGGTCGTGTTGTCTACAGCTGTTATTGATCTGGTCGTGTTGTCTACAGCTGTTATTGATCTGGTCGTGTTATCTACAGCTGTTATTGATCTGGTCGTGTTATCTACAGCTGTTACTGATCTGGTCGTGTTATCTACAGTTGTTATTGATCTGGTCGTGTTGTTGTTATTGATCTGGTCGTGTTGTTGTTATTGATCTGGTCGTGTTATCTACAGCTGTTACTGATCTGGTCGTGTTATCTACAGCTGTTATTGATCTGGTCGTGTTGTTGTTATTGATCTGGTCGTGTTGTTGTTATTGATCTGGTCGTGTTGTTGTTATTGATCTGGTCGTGTTATCTACAGCTGTTACTGATCTGGTCGTGTTATCTACAGCTGTTATTGATCTGGTCGTGTTGTTGTTATTGATCTGGTCGTGTTGTTGTTATTGATCTGGTCGTGTTGTTGTTATTGATCTGGTCGTGTTATCTACAGCTGTTACTGATCTGGTCGTGTTATCTACAGCTGTTATTGATCTGGTCGTGTTATCTACAGCTGTTATTGATCTGGTCGTGTTGTTGTTATTGATCTGGTCGTGTTGTTGTTATTGATCTGGTCGTGTTGTTGTTATTGATCTGGTCGTGTTATCTACAGCTGTTACTGATCTGGTCGTGTTATCTACAGCTGTTATTGATCTGGTCGTGTTATCTACAGCTGTTATTGATCTGGTCGTGTTATCTACAGCTGTTACTGATCTGGTCGTGTTATCTACAGCTGTTATTGATCTGGTCGTGTTATCTACAGCTGTTATTGATCTGGTCGTGTTATCTACAGCTGTTACTGATCTGGTCGTGTTATCTACAGCTGTTATTGATCTGGTCGTGTTGTTGTTATTGATCTGGTCGTGTTGTTGTTATTGATCTGGTCGTGTTATCTACAGCTGTTATTGATCTGGTCGTGTTATCTACAGCTGTTATTGATCTGGTCGTGTTATCTACAGCTGTTATTGATCTGGTCGTGTTGTTGTTATTGATCTGGTCGTGTTGTCTACAGCTGTTATTGATCTGGTCGTGTTATCTACAGCTGTTATTGATCTGGTCGTGTTGTTGTTATTGATCTGGTCGTGTTGTTGTTATTGATCTGGTCGTGTTGTTGTTATTGATCTGGTCGTGTTATCTACAGCTGTTATTGATCTGGTCGTGTTGTTGTTATTGATCTGGTCGTGTTGTTGTTATTGATCTGGTCGTGTTGTTGTTATTGATCTGGTCGTGTTATCTACAGCTGTTATTGATCTGGTCGTGTTGTTGTTATTGATCTGGTCGTGTTGTTGTTATTGATCTGGTCGTGTTATCTACAGCTGTTATTGATCTGGTCGTGTTATCTACAGCTGTTATTGATCTGGTCGTGTTATCTACAGCTGTTATTGATCTGGTCGTGTTATCTACAGCTGTTATTGATCTGGTCGTGTTATCTACAGCTGTTATTGATCTGGTCGTGTTATCTACAGTTGATATTGATCTGGTCGTGTTATCTACAGCTGTTATTGATCTGGTCGTGTTATCTACGAGGCTGCAGTGAGGTGGAATAAAGATATCAAATAGCTGAGGAGAGCGATGCAGGACATGTTTGCAGGCTCTGATAGTACCCTGGGCTTTGTCTGTCTGAGGAGAGCTCTGGTAGTACCCTGGGCTTTGTCTGTGAGGAGAGCTCTGGTAGTACCCTGGGCTTTGTCTGTGAGGAGAGCTCTGGTAGTACCCTGGGCTTTGTCTGTCTGAGGAGAGCTCTGGTAGTACCCTGGGCTTTGTCTGTGAGGAGAGCTCTGGTAGTACCCTGGGCTTTGTCTGTGAGGAGAGCTCTGGTAGTACCCTGGGCTTTGTCTGTGAGGAGAGCTCTGATAGTACCCTGGGCTTTGTCTGTGAGGGGAGCTCTGGTAGTACCCTGGGCTTTGTCTGTGAGGAGAGCTCTGGTAGTACCCTGGGCTTTGTCTGTGAGGAGAGCTCTGGTAGTACCCTGGGCTTTGTCTGTGAGGAGAGCTCTGGTAGTACCCTGGGCTTTGTCTGTGAGGAGAGCTCTGGTAGTACCCTGGGCTTTGTCTGTGAGGAGAGCTCTGGCAGTACCCTGGGCTTTGTCTGTGAGGAGAGCTCTGGTAGTACCCTGGGCTTTGTCTGTGAGGGGAGCTCTGGTAGTACCCTGGGCTTTGTCTGTGAGGAGAGCTCTGGTAGTACCCTGGGCTTTGTCTGTCTGAGGAGAGCTCTGGTAGTACCCTGGGCTTTGTCTGTGAGGGGAGCTCTGGTAGTACCCTGGGCTTTGTCTGAGGGGAGCTCTGGTAGTACCCTGGGCTTTGTCTGTGAGGAGAGCTCTGGTAGTACCCTGGGCTTTGTCTGTGAGGGGAGCTCTGGTAGTACCCTGGGCTTTGTCTGTGAGGAGAGCTCTGGTAGTACCCTGGGCTTTGTCTGTGAGGGGAGCTCTGGTAGTACCCTGGGCTTTGTCTGTGAGGAGAGCTCTGGCAGTACCCTGGGCTTTGTCTGTGAGGAGAGCTCTGGCAGTACCCTGGGCTTTGTCTGTGAGGAGAGCTCTGGTAGTACCCTGGGCTTTGTCTGTGAGGGGAGCTCTGGTAGTACCCTGGGCTTTGTCTGTGAGGGGAGCTCTGGTAGTACCCTGGGCTTTGTCTGTGAGGAGAGCTCTGGTAGTACCCTGGGCTTTGTCTGTGAGGGGAGCTCTGGTAGTACCCTGGGCTTTGTCTGTGAGGAGAGCTCTGGTAGTACCCTGGGCTTTGTCTGTGAGGGGAGCTCTGGTAGTACCCTGGGCTTTGTCTGTGAGGGGAGCTCTGGTAGTACCCTGGGCTTTGTCTGTGAGGAGAGCTCTGGTAGTACCCTGGGCTTTGTCTGTCTGAGGAGAGCTCTGGTAGTACCCTGGGCTTTGTCTGTCTGAGAGCTCTGGTAGTACCCTGGGCTTTGTCTGTGAGGGGAGCTCTGGTAGTACCCTGGGCTTTGTCTGTGAGGGGAGCTCTGGTAGTACCCTGGGCTTTGTCTGTGAGGAGAGCTCTGGTAGTACCCTGGGCTTTGTCTGTGAGGGGAGCTCTGGTAGTACCCTGGGCTTTGTCTGTGAGGAGAGCTCTGGTAGTACCCTGGGCTTTGTCTGTGAGGGGAGCTCTGGTAGTACCCTGGGCTTTGTCTGTGAGGAGAGCTCTGGTAGTACCCTGGGCTTTGTGAGGAGAGCTCTGGTAGTACCCTGGGCTTTGTCTGTCTGAGGGACAAACACACACACAGTAACCTGGGGGGGGCAGATCTTCTGCAGTCTGAATGAGCTATTCTAGAGGGGGGCGTGTGTGTGCGTAGGAGGGTTAACGTTGTCACGGATACCCCTCTTTCTTTCCAGCCTTTCCCGTTTCTTTTTACTCTCCTTCTCCCTCTGTTTTCCAACCTGGCTCCAGTGGAAGTCATTTACAAGATAACATGAATGAACATTTCCATCAGTGCTTTACTGTGACCTGAGGGGCTGACAGAGGCAGACAGCATGTGTAAAGAGAGGGAGAGGAGAGGGGGAGGGGGATGGAGGGAGAGAGGGATGGAGGGAGGGAGAGGAGAGGGGGATGGAGGGAGAGGGGAGAGGGATGGAGGGAGAGGAGAGGGGGAGGGGGTTGGAGGGAGAGAGGGATGGAGGGAGAGAGGGGGAGGTGGGAAGAGAACAAAAGAGTCCAATCTGAAAGAGATGAGATGACATGTTTGAAGTCAAATCAAGGATTTAAGGTTTTAGTGTCCCATAACCTTTCCAGCAAGCTGCGCCACGTTCATTTAGCCTGGATGGATGGAGTTGCACCCTCCCCCTTTCGCCCTCAGAACAGCCTCAATTGGTCGGGGCATGGACTCTACAAGGTGTCGGGAAGGGATGTTGGACCATGTCGACTCCAATGCTTCCCACAGTTGGGTCAATTTTTTGGGGATGTCCTCTGGGTGGTGGACCATTCTTGATAGACACGGGAAACTGTTGAGCGTGAGAAAACCCAGCAACGTTGCAGTTCTTGACACTAACCGGTGCACCTGGCACCTACTACCATACCCCGTTCAAAGGCACTTAAATCTTTTGTCTTGACCATTCACCCTCTGAATGGCACACATACACAACTCATGTCTCAATTGTCTCAAGGCTTAAAAATCCTTCTTTATTCTCCTCCCCTTCATCTACACTGATTGAAGTGGATTTAACAAGTGACATCAATACGTGATCATATCTTTCACCTGGATTCACCTGGTCAGTGTAGCTCAATGAAAGAGCAGGTGTTCTTAATGTTTTGTACACTCAGTGTATGTGGGTTAATTGTATGTTGAGGTGGTGGGCCATGTGGTCCTTCAGGCTCCAGTGGTTGTTACAGTCAGGCCATTTTGTTCTCCAGAAGAGTCTCTCTCTATCAACCAGGGAGGTGGAGGAGGAGCAGGCCTCGGGGGTGGTTTGTGTGTGTGTGTAGGGACTTAAAGACTGAAGTGTGTGTTGAGACGTAGCCACAGGCCCTTTGTAGACTAGGCTATTGCTTTTCCCCAGCCAGCAGCCACGAGTTCTACCTCACACACACACACACAGGCCCACGAGGGGAGAGAAATCGCTCAAATCCCCTATCGAACCAACCCTACCCAGAGAGAGAGAAAGAAAATCCCATTGAATTGAAAGAGACTGCCAGAAAGATAGACAGAGCTCCAGCTCATTCCTACTACAGCAGAAAACTACTATTGTAACCGTGTCTCAGAAACTGTGTCTCAGGTCTAGGTTCTATCCTCAGTCTAATTTAACGAGATCCGGAGGCAGCCATTGGTCCTGTAATGCATTGTCAGTTAACCGACCTGAATATTCATGAGTGAGGGGGAGAGGGGTGTGTGTGTGTGTGGTGGGGGGTGGGGGGGGGGGGGGTACTCCACAAGCCTCCCATCCTCCTCTCTCTTAGCTGTTTCTCATTGTTCAGTACAGAGAGCCATTCCCAGTCCAGCGGCTGTGAGGCATGTCTAATTCTCTCTCTCCCTCCCTCTCGCTCGCTCTCTCCCTCTCTTGCCCTCTCTCTCTCTCCCTCTCTTGCCCTCTCTCTCTCTCCCTCTCTTGCCCTCTCTCTTGCCCTCTCTCTCCCTCTCTCTCCCCCAAAGGGCTTTTCAGGATTGGGAAACACATGAAATAGATAAAAAAACTAAAGTGAAATGAACAGTAAATATTACAATAAAATAATAAAGATGTATATTTTGGCTATGTACAGTGTCGTAAAAATAGAGACACACACTCCATACATAAACTCCAGGTAATTTATGGGGTAAATTTGGTGATAACTCAATAAATTACTGGGAGTTTATATATGGAGGATACGACTCTATTTTACAGTTTATTCGCCGTTAGTCAGCACCTCCACACAAAACACTTTCTGGTTGTGTTCTTTATTATGTACAGTGTTGCAACATCGTGCAAATAGTTAATGTACGAAAGGGAAAATAAATAAACATAAATATGGGTTGTATTTACAATGGTGTTTGTTCTTCACCGGTTGCCCTTTTCTTGTGGCAACAGGTCACAAACCTTGCTGCTGTGATGCACACTGTGGTATTTCACCCAATAGATATGGGAGTTTATCACACTGTGGTATTTCACCCAGTAGATATGGGAGTTTATCACACTGTGGAATTTCACCCAGTAGATATGGGAGTTTATCACACTGTGGTATTTCACCCAGTAGATATGGGAGTTTATCACACTGTGGTATTTCACCCAGTAGATATGGGAGTTTATTACACTGTGGTATTTCACCCAGTAGATATGGGAGTTTATCACACTGTGGTATTTCACCCAATAGATATGGGAGTTTATCACACTGTGGTATTTCACCCAGTAGATATGGGAGTTTATCACACTGTGGAATTTCACCCAGTAGATATGGGAGTTTATCACACTGTGGTATTTCACCCAGTAGATATGGGAGTTTATCACACTGTGGTATTTCACCCAGTAGATATGGGAGTTTATCAAAATTGGATTTGTTTTCTAACTCTTTGTGGATCTGTGTAATCTGAGGGAAATATGTCTCTCTAATATGGTCATACATTTAGCAGGAGGTTAGGAAGTGCAGCTCAGTTTCCACCTCATTTTGTGGGCAGTGTGCTCATAGCCTGTCTTCTCTTGAGAGCCAGGTCTGCCTACGGCAGCCTTTCTCAATAGCAAGGCTATGCTCACTGAATCTGTACATAGTCTTAGTTTTTCTTAATTTTGGGTCAGTCACAGTGGTCAGGTATTCTGTGTCAGGCTATGAATTTCCCGGCGGCATCGACGCCCCTTGTGTGGACGTAATGGTCGCAAAACAATATCCATGCCTTGTGGACAAAGTGGCCTTTGGGCTGAATATAATAAGTATAAGTCCCGTCTCCTGGCTGCCAATCGCCGTGCTCCGAAGCACCTCTCACGCACATGGCTCTCTCAGATATCTACATTCTTATTAGCCAATGCCCGTCACGTGATCTGGTCCATCTCACGGGCATCCGAGGAATTCCGAGGCGCATATTGAAAAAAACTCTTCCCATTTCATCAGCCAACAAGACGAGTAACGAACAGCAGAATCACTAGCCTGTATCAATCTACTATCCCCCATAGTACAAAAGGTGACCTATTCTATTGGTCAGCTTGTAATAAATATTCCAAACATAGTCTGGGACAGTTGTGGGACATGATAGATCCCAAATGAATACAACCATTGTACATATATATAAAAATAAAAAAAAGTTTAAAAGCAATGAGGCTGATGCAACAGATGAGAACTTTTATCATAAACCATTATGCTGTTTACTCACATTACACGTGCAGCAACGCGTCAGTAAGCGCGAATGTGACAAAATGCAATTAGCGGGAAAACACTGTTGTCAAACGAACATTCCTATGGTAGAAACACTAAGACATACCTCGTAAAATGACAACAAAAAAAACGTTCAGGTTTTAAACAATTAGGTTAAATAGTTACAAAAATATTGACTGCCTCCGCTCAGACTGCAAGGTGGGTGATGTTGCAGTCAGTGTACAAGAGTCACTACTGGCCTGTCTCTCCTAGCTGAACCAACAGTCATTGGCCTTTCTCTCCCATCTGAACCAACAGTCATTGGCCTTTCTCTCCTATCTGAACGAAGAGTCACGGGCCTTTCTCTCCCATCTGAACCAACAGTCATTGGCCTTTCTCTCCAATCTGAACCAACAGTCATTGGCCTTTCTCTCCCATCTGAACCAACAGTCATTGGCCTTTCTCTCCAATCTGAACGAAGAGTCACTGGCCTTTCTCTCCCATCTGAACCAACAGTCATTGGCCTTTCTCTCCCATCTGAACCAACAGTCATTGGCCTTTCTCTCCAATCTGAACGAAGAGTCACTGGCCTTTCTCTCCCATCTGAACCAACAGTCATTGGCCTTTCTCTCCCATCTGAACCAACAGTCACTGGCCTTTCTCTCCCATCTGAACCAACAGTCATTGGCCTTTCTCTCCCATCTGAACCAACAGTCATTGGCCTTTCTCTCCCATCTGAACCAACAGTCATTGGCCTTTCTCTCCTATCTGAACCAACAGTCATTGGCCTTTCTCTCCCATCTGAACCAACAGTCATTGGCCTTTCTCTCCCATCTGAACCAACAGTCATTGGCCTTTCTCTCCTAGCTGAACCAACAGTCATTGGCCTTTCTCTCCCATCTGAACCAACAGTCATTGGCCTTTCTCTCCCATCTGAACCAACAGTCATTGGCCTTTCTCTCCCATCTGAACCAACAGTCAATGGCCTTTCTCTCCTATCTGAACCAACAGTCATTGGCCTTTCTCTCCCATCTGAACCAACAGTCATTGGCCTTTCTCTCCCATCTGAACCAACAGTCATTGGCCTTTCTCTCCCATCTGAACCAACAGTCATTGGCCTTTCTCTCCCATCTGAACCAACAGTCATTGGCCTTTCTCTCCCATCTGAACTAACAGTCATTGGCCTTTCTCTCCTATCTGAACCAACAGTCATTGGCCTTTCTCTCCCATCTGAACCAACAGTCATTGGCCTTTCTCTCCCATCTGAACTAACAGTCATTGGCCTTTCTCTCCTATCTGAACTAACAGTGCCTCAAACACGTCGACAGAATCTAGCCGTTAGAGATGAATAATGATCCTACATTATATTCGTCAAGCACGACTGGCATTTAGCCTATATGTAATAACAATCTCATTTAAGTTTGGCTACATTTTCAGGCATCTGCCTCCTGTCAGCATCGGTCTGGACGTGACGGGCTGTAGCCAACACACACAGGCTATACCCTACACTTCCACGTGTTAATTATTTACCTACACGTGTTTCTCTTAACAGAACAACTACTGTTTTTCGGTGTTTGGCCTTGCTGTCCTAGAAGTTGGCATCGGTGCCCTGGCAGACTGGGAATCTTTTGAAGGACAAATGGCCGTGCCCCTAAAATCACAAAATTCCAGGCCTGCACTGTGTCCTCTCTGTTGAGGGCCAGAGAGCATTCCAGTTTGCTTTGTTTTGTCAAGTAACTTTATTTCTGTTTTCTCATGAATTGGTTGGGTCTAATTGTGTTGCTGTCCTGGGGCTCTGTGAGGTGTGTTTGTGTTTGTGAACAGAGCCCCAGGACCAGCATGCTTAGGGGACTCTTCTCCAGGTTCATCTCTCTGTAGGTGATGGCTTTGTTATGGAAGGTTTGGGAATCACTTCCTTTTAGGTGGTTGTAGAATTTAACGGCTTTTTTCTGGATTATGATAATTAGCGGTTATCGTTCTAATTCTGCTCTGTTTGCGGTTTTGCGTCGTAAAACTAAGTATATTTTTGCTGAATTCTGTATGCAGAGTCTCAATTTGGTGTCCCATTTTGTGAATTCTTGGTTGGTGAGCGGACCCCAGACCTCACAACCATGAAGGGCAATGGGTTCTATAACTGATTCAAGTATTTTTAGCCAGATCCTAATTGGTATGTCAAATTTTTATGTTCCTTTTGATGGCATAGAAGGCCATTCTTGCCTTGTCTCTCAGATCGTTCACAGCTTTATATAGCAGACCTTCATGCCAAATTGAGTCAAAAGATTTTTTGAAATCAACAAAGCATGAGAAGACATTGCTTATGTTGTGTTCGTCAATAAGGGTGAATATGTGGTCTGTCGTACGATAATCATTTTCACATTTGCTCAGTACATTGTTCTCACTGTGGAAGTGTAGGAGTCTGCTGTTAATGATAATGCAGAGGATTTTAGAGGTTGCTCTCTCTCTCTCTCTCCTTTGCTGCAGCATGAAGAAGGTGTGTGGTAATGTTAGCCTATTGGTTTTATGAGCCAGCATAGATAGAAAGTAGAGATAACACCGACCCCCACAGAACACTACACCCACCCCCACAGAACACTACACCCACCCCCACAGAACACTACACACCCCCACAGAACACTACCCCCACCCCCAGAACACTACACACCCCCACAGAACACTACCCCCACCCCCAGAACACTACCCCCACCCCCCCAGAACACGACCCCCACCCCCACAGAACACTACCCCCACCCCCACAGAACACTACCCCCACAGAACACTACACCCACCCCCACAGAACACTACCCCCACCCCCACAGAACACTACACACACCACTACCCCCACCCCCCCGAACACACCACCCACCCCCACAGAACACACCACCCACCCCCACAGAACACACCACCCACCCCCACAGAACACACCACCCACCCCCACAGAACACACCACCCACCCACAGAACACTACACCCACCCACAGAACACTACACACACCACTACCCCCACCCCCCCGAACACACCACCCACCCCCACAGAACACACCACCCACCCCCACAGAACACACCACCCACCCCCACAGAACACTACACCCACAGAACACTACACCCACCCCCCCAGAACTACACCCACCCCCACAGAACACTATACCCACCCCCACAGAACACTACACCCACCCCCCCAGAACACTACACCCACCCCCCCAGAACTACACCCACCCCCACAGAACACTACACCCACCCCCACAGAACACTACACCCACCCCCACAGAACACTACACCCACATAACACTACACCCACCCCCACAGAACACTACCCCCACCCCCAGAACACTACACACCCCCACAGAACACTACCCCCACCCACAGAACACTACCCCCACCCCCACAGAACACGACCCCCACCCCCACAGAACACTACACCCACCCCCACAGAACACTACACCCACCCCCACAGAACACTACACACACCACTACCCCCACCCCCCCGAACACACCACCCACCCCCACAGAACACACCACCCACCCCCACAGAACACACCACCCACCCCCACAGAACACACCACCCACCCCCACAGAACACTACACCCACCCCCCCAGAACACTACACCCACCCCCCCAGAACTACACCCACCCCCACAGAACACTACACCCACCCACAGAACACTACACCCACCCACAGAACACTACACCCACCCCCCCAGAATACTACACCCACCCCCCCAGAATACTACACACACCCCCCCAGAATACTACACACACCCCCCCAGAATACTACACACACAACTACCCCCACCCCCCCAGAACACTACACCCACCCCCACAGAACACTACACCCACCCCCCCCAGAACTACACCCACCCCCACAGAACACTACACCCACCCACAGAACACTACATCCACCCCCACAGAACACTACCCCCACCCACAGAACACTACACACACACCCAAAACACTACACACACCACTACCCCCACCCCCACAGAACACTACCCCCACCCACAGAACACTACCCCCACTCCCACAGAACACTACCCCCACCCCCACAGAACACTACCCCCACCCCCACAGAACACTACCCCCACAGAACACTATCCCCACAGAACACTACCCCCACAGAACACTACCCCCACCCCCACAGAACACTACACCCACCCACAGAACACTACACCCACCCACAGAACACTACACCCACCCCCAGAACATTACACACACCACTACCCCCACCCCCCCCGAACACACCACCAACCCCCACAGAACACTACACCCACCCACCGAACACTACACCCACCCCCCAGAACACTACACACACCACTACCCCCACCCCCCCAGAACACTACACCCACCCCCACAGAACACTACACCCACCCACAGAACACTACACCCACCCACAGAACACTACACCCACCCACAGAACACTACACCCACCCCCCCAGAACACTACACACACACCACTACCCCCACCCCCCCAGAACACTACACCCACCCCCACAGACCACTACACACACCACTACCCCCACCCCCCCAGAACACTACACCCACCCCCCCAGAACACTACACACACCCCCACAGACCACTACACACAAACTAACAGTGAGAGAAGGAAAATCCTTTTTGATATGAGTTTAGCAAAAATACCCAAAACCAGGAAATATAGAGCTAGTGCTTAAACTAGGCTTGCGTCTCAAATGGCACACTATTCCCTATATAGTGCACTACTTTAGACGTACTCCTAGACCATGAGGCAGAACCACCCAACGCACCTGCATTGTTAAAGAGAGCAGGACGCTACACACCAACAGAGCAGGGAGCTGGCCCCTCAGACCAACACACCAACAGACCAACACACCAACAGACCAACACACCAACAGAGCAGGGAGCAGGCCCCTCAGACCAACACACCAACAGACCAACACACCAACAGACCAACACACCAACAGAGCAGGGAGCAGGGAGCAGGCCCCTCAGACCAACACACCAACACACCAACACACCAACAGAGCAGGGAGCAGGCCCCTCAGACCAACACACCAACAGACCAACACACCAACAGACCAACACACCAACAGAGCAGGGAGCAGGGAGCAGGCCCCTCAGACCAACACACCAACAGACCAACACACCAACAGTCCAACACACCAACAGAGCAGGGAGCAGGCCCCTCAGACCAACACACCAACAGACCAACACACCAACAGACCAACACACCAACAGAGCAGGGAGCAGGCCCCTCAGACCAACACACCAACAGACCAACACACCAACAGAGCAGGGAGCAGGGAGCAGGCCCCTCAGACCAACACACCAACAGACCAACACACCAACAGAGCAGGGAGCAGGCCCCTCAGACCAACACACCAACAGAGCAGGGAGCAGGCCCCTCAGACCAACACACCAACAGAGCAGGGAGCAGGCCCCTCAGACCAACACACCAACAGACCAACACACCAACAGAGCAGGGAGCAGGCCCCTCAGACCAACACACCAACAGACCAACACACCAACAGAGCAGGGAGCAGGCCCCTCAGACCAACACACCAACACACCAACAGAGCAGGGAGCAGGCCCCTCAGACCAACACACCAACAGACCAACACACCAACAGAGCAGGGAGCTGGCCCCTCAGACCAACACACCAACAGACCAACACACCAACAGAGCAGGGAGCAGGCCCCTCAGACCAACACACCAACAGACCAACACACCAACAGAGCAGGGAGCTGGCCCCTCAGACCAACACACCAACAGACCAATACACCAACAGAGCAGGGAGCTGGCCCCTCAGACCAACACACCAACAGACCAACACACCAACAGAGCAGGGAGCAGGCCCCTCAGACCAACACACCAACAGAGCAGGGAGCTGGCCCCTCAGTCCAACACAACAACACACCGACACACCAACAGAGCAGGGAGCTGGCCCCTCAGTCCAACACACCAACAGAGCAGGGAGCTGGCCCCTCAGTCCAACACACCAACAGACCAACACACCAACAGAGCAGGGAGCAGGCCCCTCAGTCCAACACACCAACAGACCAACAGAGCAGGGAGCAGGCCCCTCAGACCAACAGACCAACACACCAACAGAGCAGGGAGCAGGCCCCTCAGACCAACACACCAACAGAGCAGGGAGCAGGCCCCTCAGTCCAACACACCAACAGACCAACAGAGCAGGGAGCAGGCCCCTCAGACCAACACACCAACAGAGCAGGGAGCTGGCCCCTCAGACCAACACACCAACAGACCAACACACCAACAGAGCAGGGAGCAGGCCCCTCAGTCCAACACACCAACAGACCAACAGAGCAGGGAGCTGGCCCCTCAGTCCAACACACCAACAGACCAACAGAGCAGGGAGCTGGCCCCTCAGTCCAACACACCAACAGACCAACAGAGCAGGGAGCAGGCCCCTCAGACCAACACACCAACAGACCAACACACCAACAGAGCAGGGAGCAGGCCCCTCAGACCAACACACCAACAGACCAACAGAGCAGGGAGCAGGCCCCTCAGACCAACACACCAACAGACCAACACACCAACAGAGCAGGGAGCTGGCCCCTCAGACCAACACACCAACAGACCAACACACCAACAGAGCAGGGAGCAGGCCCCTCAGACCAACACACCAACAGACCAACACACCAACAGAGCAGGGAGCTGGCCCCTCAGACCAACACACCAACAGACCAATACACCAACAGAGCAGGGAGCTGGCCCCTCAGACCAACACACCAACAGACCAACACACCAACAGAGCAGGGAGCAGGCCCCTCAGACCAACACACCAACAGAGCAGGGAGCTGGCCCCTCAGACCAACACACCAACAGAGCAGGGAGCAGGCCCCTCAGACCAACACACCAACAGAGCAGGGAGCTGGCCCCTCAGTCCAACACACCAACAGACCAACACACCAACAGAGCAGGGAGCAGGCCCCTCAGTCCAACACACCAACAGACCAACAGAGCAGGGAGCTGGCCCCTCAGACCAACACACAAACAGAGCAGGGAGCTGGCCCCTCAGACCAACACACCAACAGACCAACACACCAACAGAGCAGGGAGCAGGCCCCTCAGTCCAACACACCAACAGAGCAGGGAGCTGGCCCCTCAGTCCAACACACCAACAGAGCAGGGAGCAGGCCCCTCAGTCCAACACACCAACAGAGCAGGGAGCAGGCCCCTCAGTCCAACACACCAACAGAGCAGGGAGCAGGCCCCTCAGTCCAACACACCAACAGAGCAGGGAGCAGGCCCCTCAGTCCAACACACCAACAGACCAACACACCAACAGAGCAGGGAGCAGGCCCCTCAGACCAAGACACCAACAGAGCAGGGAGCAGGCCCCTCAGTCCAACACACCAACAGACCAACACACCAACAGAGCAGGGAGCTGGCCCCTCAGTCCAACACACCAACAGAGCAGGGAGCTGGCCCCTCAGTCCAACACACCAACAGAGCAGGGAGCTGGCCCCTCAGTCCAACACACCAACAGACCAACACACCAACAGAGCAGGGAGCAGGCCCCTCAGACCAACACACCAACAGAGCAGGGAGCTGGCCCCTCAGTCCAACACACCAACAGACCGACACACCAACAGAGCAGGGCAGGCCCCTCAGTCCAACACACCAACAGACCAACAGAGCAGGGAGCAGGCCCCTCAGACCAACAGACCAACACACCAACAGAGCAGGGAGCAGGCCCCTCAGACCAACACACCAACAGAGCAGGGAGCTGGCCCCTCAGTCCAACACACCAACAGACCAACACACCAACAGAGCAGGGAGCAGGCCCCTCAGTCCAACACACCAACAGACCAACAGAGCAGGGAGCTGGCCCCTCAGACCAACACACCAACAGAGCAGGGAGCTGGCCCCTCAGACCAACACACCAACAGACCAACAGAGCAGGGAGCAGGCCCCTCAGTCCAACACACCAACAGAGCAGGGAGCTGGCCCCTCAGTCCAACACACCAACAGAGCAGGGAGCAGGCCCCTCAGTCCAACACACCAACAGAGCAGGGAGCAGGCCCCTCAGTCCAACACACCAACAGAGCAGGGAGCAGGCCCCTCAGTCCAACACACCAACAGACCAACACACCAACAGAGCAGGGAGCAGGCCCCTCAGTCCAACACACCAACAGACCAACACACCAACAGAGCAGGGAGCAGGCCCCTCAGACCAAGACACCAACAGAGCAGGGAGCAGGCCCCTCAGTCCAACACACCAACAGACCAACACACCAACAGAGCAGGGAGCTGGCCCCTCAGTCCAACACACCAACAGAGCAGGGAGCTGGCCCCTCAGTCCAACACACCAACAGAGCAGGGAGCTGGCCCCTCAGTCCAACACACCAACAGAGCAGGGAGCTGGCCCCTCAGTCCAACACACCAACAGACCAACACACCAACAGACCAACACACCAACAGAGCAGGGAGCAGGCCCCTCAGACCAACACACCAACAGACCAACAGAGCAGGGAGCTGGCCCCTCAGTCCAACACACCAACAGACCAACAGAGCAGGGAGCTGGCCCCTCAGTCCAACACACCAACAGACCAACAGAGCAGGGAGCTGACCCCTCAGTCCAACACACCAACAGACCAACAGAGCAGGGAGCTGGCCCCTCAGTCCAACACACCAACAGACCAACAGAGCAGGGAGCTGGCCCCTCAGTCCAACACACCAACAGAGCAGGGAGCAGGCCCCTCAGACCAACACACCAACAGAGCAGGGAGCAGGCCCCTCAGTCCAACACACCAACAGAGCAGGGAGCAGGCCCCTCAGTCCAACACACCAACAGACCAACAGAGCAGGGAGCTGGCCCCTCAGTCCAACACACCAACAGAGCAGGGAGCAGGCCCCTCAGACCAACACACCAACAGAGCAGGGAGCAGGCCCCTCAGTCCAACACACCAACAGAGCAGGGAGCAGGCCCCTCAGTCCAACACACCAACAGACCAACAGAGCAGGGAGCTGGCCCCTCAGTCCAACACACCAACAGAGCAGGGAGCAGGCCCCTCAGTCCAACACACCAACAGAGCAGGGAGCAGGCCCCTCAGTCCAACACACCAACAGAGCAGGGAGCTGGCCCCTCAGACCAACACACCAACAGAGCAGGACAGGCCCCTCAGACCAACACACCAACAGAGCAGGGAGCTGGCAGGCCCCTCAGACCAACACACCAACAGAGCAGGGAGCTGGCAGGCCCCTCAGATTACTTATCCTCAAATTAAAGACTTGGTGGAATGTAATAATGGGAGCCACAGGGATGCTGGGGGGGGGGGGGGGGGGGGGGGGGGGAGAGAGGGGGCAGGGTAGGCGCTAGCTGACACACCAGACTCCTTCTCAGAGATCCCACTTCTCTCAGAGAAGGAGAGTTGATCTATGTCATAATGAACCGGATTACAGGGACCGGAGGGACCTGGTCCCAGATCAGAAATTACAGTGGAGCAGCTGACGAGGGAAGCAACAGAACAGAGGATCTTTGAAAAGTCCAGTCTTAGTCTGATCTGCAGTCTGATGGTGGTTAGATGTAACGACAAGGCCCCTTCCAGGCTCAACACTGCTCAACACTGCTCTGTGTAAACCAGGTCTTTAAAAATAGATCTAGGCTCATTTGGATAAAACCACGTGCAACACATTTCTGATACGATGTTAGGAATATAACTTCGATGACATCAACGTCTCTCTCTCTCCGTTGAGATGAGTTGAGACTGTTTCAGTTGGTTTAACAGGTTAGGGACAGCCACACGTTTCAGTTGGTTTAACAGGTTAGGGACAGCAACACGTTTCAGTTGGTTTAACAGGTTAGGGACAGCCACACGTTTCAGTTGGTTTAACAGGTTAGGGACAGCAACACGTTTCAGTTGGTTTAACAGGTTAGGGACAGCAACACGTTTCAGTTGGTTTAACAGGTTAGGGACAGCAACACGTTTCAGTTGGTTTAACAGGTTAGGGACAGCCACACGTTTCAGTTGGTTTAACAGGTTAGGGACAGCCACACGTTTCAGTTGGTTTAACAGGTTAGGGACAGCCACACGTTTCAGTTGGTTTAACAGGTTAGGGACAGCCACACGTTTCAGTTGGTTTAACAGGTTAGGGACAGCCACACGTTTCAGATGGTTTAACAGGTTAGGGACAGCAACACGTTTCAGTTGGTTTAACAGGTTAGGGACAGCCACACGTTTCAGTTGGTTTAACAGGTTAGGGACAGCCACACGTTTCAGTTGGTTTAACAGGTTAGGGACAGCAACACGTTTCAGTTGGTTTAACAGGTTAGGGACAGCCACATGTTTCAGTTGGTTTAACAGGTTAGGGACAGCCACACGTTTCAGTTGGTTTAACAGGTTAGGGACAGCAACATGTTTCAGTTGGTTTAACAGGTTAGGGACAGCCACACGTTTCAGTTGGTTTAACAGGTTAGGGACAGCCACACGTTTCAGTTGGTTTAACAGGTTAGGGACAGCAACATGTTTCAGTTGGTTTAACAGGTTAGGGACAGCAACACGTTTCAGTTGGTTTAACAGGTTAAGGACAGCCACACGTTTCAGTTGGTTTAACAGGTTAGGGACAGCAACATGTTTCAGTTGGTTTAACAGGTTAGGGACAGCAACATGTTTCAGTTGGTTTAACAGGTTAGGGACAGCAACACGTTTCAGTTGGTTTAACAGGTTAGGGACAGCCACACGTTTCAGTTGGTTTAACAGGTTAGGGACAGCAACACGTTTCAGTTGGTTTAACAGGTTAGGGACAGCCACACGTTTCAGTTGGTTTAACAGGTTAGGGACAGCAACACGTTTCAGTTGGTTTAACAGGTTAGGGACAGCAACACGTTTCAGTTGGTTTAACAGGTTAGGGACAGCAACACGTTTCAGTTGGTTTAACAGGTTAGGGACAGCCACACGTTTCAGTTGGTTTAACAGGTTAGGGACAGCCACACGTTTCAGATGGTTTAACAGGTTAGGGACAGCAACACGTTTCAGTTGGTTTAACAGGTTAGGGACAGCCACACGTTTCAGTTGGTTTAACAGGTTAGGGACAGCCACACGTTTCAGTTGGTTTAACAGGTTAGGGACAGCAACACGTTTCAGTTGGTTTAACAGGTTAGGGACAGCCACATGTTTCAGTTGGTTTAACAGGTTAGGGACAGCAACATGTTTCAGTTGGTTTAACAGGTTAGGGACAGCCACACGTTTCAGTTGGTTTAACAGGTTAGGGACAGCCACACGTTTCAGTTGGTTTAACAGGTTAGGGACAGCCACACGTTTCAGTTGGTTTAACAGGTTAGGGACAGCAACATGTTTCAGTTGGTTTAACAGGTTAGGGACAGCAACACGTTTCAGTTGGTTTAACAGGTTAGGGACAGCAACACGTTTCAGTTGGTTTAACAGGTTAGGGACAGCCACACGTTTCAGTTGGTTTAACAGGTTAGGGACAGCCACACGTTTCAGTTGGTTTAACAGGTTAGGGACAGCCACATCTAAAGGGATATTAGCTAGCCTATCGGGTTGAACGGGCCATAAATAGATTCCTTCGTGTATGAACACAATCAACATTAGACAAAGCTCTCCGAGGTGACGGTGACGTCACACCTTCTGGGGGTCCACGGCCATCAATCATATATATTTTTTCATGTATTTTATTTAACTAGGCAAGTCAGTTAAGAACAAATTCTTATTTACAATGACGGCCTACCGGGGGAACAGGGGGTTAACTGCCTTGTTCAGGGGCAGAACGACAGATTTGTACCTTGTCAGCTCTGGGATTCGATCTTGCAACCTTTCGGTTACTAGTCCAACGCCCTAACCACTAGGCTACCTGACGCCCGTGAACATCTTAAAACAATTCCACATGTCAGCTTAGGCTTTTACATGAATCATCTGTACCTCTTTAAACCTGAAGCAGACTCAATGCTTCCACAGCGCTTCATCATGAACACTCTCTCCCTGCCTTCCTCTGACAATTAACAGCCTCATTTGGTCACCAGGGGGAGGCTGCCATGTTGGAGACAAGAGGGGGAGGAAGGAGTGGAAGAGAGGAGAGGGGGAGGAAGAGAGGGGGAGGAAGGAGAGGAGAGGAAGAGGGGGAGGAAGGAGAGGAAGAGAGGAGAGGGGAAGAGAGGAAGAGAGGAGAGGAAGAGAGGAGAGGAAGAGAGGAGAGGAATAGAGGAGAGGAAGAGAGGAAAGGAAGAGAGGAGAGGAAGAGAGGAGAGGAAGACGAAGAGAGGAGAGGGGGACAAAGAGAGGAGAGGGGAGGAGACAAAGAGAGGAGAGGGGAGGAGGCAAAGAGAGGAGAGGGGAGGAGGCAAAGAGAGGAGAGGGGAGGAGGCAAAGAGAGGAGAGGGGAGGAGGCAAAGAGAGGAGAGGGGAGGAGGCAAAGAGAGGAGAGGGGGATTGTGGTCACACTCTTCTATTTCTGGGGGGGGAGGGGGGCCCCTGCATCTGCCTTCATGAATGTAGAATCATTAATATAGATCTATCTGTATGTGTGTGTGCGAGATGGAGTGAGTATCTAGACGGTTAATTTTATTTTTTTAGTGTTGAAAGTTAGTAGGCTGATTGATATGTATATTATCTGTATTATTGTAGAAATGAGTGGTTCTGAGTGTATATATCTGTATTAGTGTAGAGAATGAGTGGTTCTGAGGTATAATATCTGTATTGTAGAGTGTGTCTGAGTATTTCTGTATTAGTAGAGATGAGTGGTTCTGAGGTATATTATCTGTATTAGTGGTAGAGAGTGAGTGGTTCTGAGGTATAATATCTGTATTAGTGTAGAGAATGAGTGGTTCTGAGGTATAATATCTGTATTAGCGTAGAGAGTGAGTGGTTCTGAGGTATATTATCTGTATTAGTGTAGAGAATGAGTGGTTCTGAGGTATAATATCTGTATTAGTGTAGAGAATGAGTGGGTCTGAGGTATATTATCTGTATTAGTGTAGAGAAAGAACCACTCAGAGATATATTATCTGTATTAGTGTAGAGAGTGAGTGGTTCTGAGGTATATTATCTGTATTAGTGTAGAGAATGAGTGGTTCTGAGGTATAATATCTGTATTAGTGTAGAGAATGAGTGGGTCTGAGGTATAATATCTGTATTAGTGTAGAGAGTGAGTGGTTCTGAGGTATAATATCTGTATTAGCGTAGAGAATGAGTGGTTCTGAGGTATAATATCTGTATTAGCGTAGAGAATGAGTGGTTCTGAGGTATAATATCTGTATTAGTGTAGAGAATGAGTGGTTCTGAAGTATATCTGTATTAGTGTAGAGAGTGAGTGGTTCTGAGGTATAATATCTGTATTAGTGTAGAGTGAGTGGTTCTGAGGTATAATATCTGTATTAGTGTAAAGAATGAGTGGTTCTGAGGTATAATATCTGTATTAGTGTAGAGAGTGAGTGGTTCTGAGGTATAATATCTGTATTAGTGTAGAGAATGAGTGGTTCTGAGGTATAATATCTGTATTAGTGTAGAGAATGAGTGGTTCTGAGGTATATTATCTGTATTAGCATAGAGAGTGAGTGGTTCTGAGGTATAATATCTGTATTAGCGTAGAGAGTGAGTGGTTCTGAGGTATATTATCTGTATTAGTGTAGAGAATGAGTGGTTCTGAGGTATATTATCTGTATTAGTGTAGAGAATGAGTGGTTCTGAGGTATAATATCTGTATTAGCGTAGAGAATGAGTGGTTCTGAGGTATAATATCTGTATTAGTGTAGAGAATGAGTGGTTCTGAGGTATATTATCTGTATTAGTGTAGAGAGTGAGTGGTTCTGAGGTATATTATCTGTATTAGTGTAGAGAATGAGTGGTTCTGAGGTATATTATCTGTATTAGTGTAGAGAGTGAGTGGTTCTGAGGTATAATATCTGTATTAGTGTAGAGAGTGAGTGGTTCTGAGGTATAATATCTGTATTAGTGTAGAGAGTGAGTGGTTCTGAGGTATAATATCTGTATTAGTGTAAAGAATGAGTGGTTCTGAGGTATAATATCTGTATTAGTGTAGAGAGTGAGTGGTTCTGAGGTATAATATCTGTATTAGTGTAGAGAATGAGTGGTTCTGAGGTATAATATCTGTATTAGTGTAGAGAATGAGTGGTTCTGAGGTATATTATCTGTATTAGTGTAGAGAATGAGTGGTTCTGAGGTATATTATCTGTATTAGCGTAGAGAGTGAGTGGTTCTGAGGTATAATATCTGTATTAGTGTAGAGAGTGAGTGGTTCCTATCTATTACTTAGTGTAGAGGGAGAATAAAAGGAGAGACAGGGTACATCCCAAATTGTATCCTATTCCCTATATAGTGTACTAGTACAGAACCATATGGGCCTTGGTCAAAAGTAATGTTTAGGGAATAGGGTGAAATTTGATACACAGCCATAACCTTTTCCCCGACTGTAAACACGGCCTCTTCTTCACCCGCTGTTTTTATAAATTGCTTGAAAAGCAGACTGAGGGGGGAGGGGGGAGTGTGTCATCACCCAGCTCTGTTTGTACTGAAGGGAGAGAGGAGAAAAAGGTCAAGTAGCTGTGGTTCGCTACAATGTTTAGTTATTTAATATGTACACAGAACATTTCTACAGTCAAGATGTTCTTTAGTACTATCCCCTCCCCTATCACTGGCCTTTATTTGTTTTTATAAGCATTTATTTCTGTTTTCATATTGTCTTTTTGGTCTCTTCTGCTGTGACTGTGTGAAGGACACCAAGCCCCTCCCTCTGACACCAAGCCCCTCCATCTGACACCAAGCCCCCTCCCTCTGACACCAAGCCCCCTCTCTCTGACACCAAGCCCCTCTCTCTGACACCAAGCCCCCTCCCTCTGCACCAGCCCCTCCCTCTGACACAAGCCCCTCCCTCTGACACCAAGCCCCTCCCTCTACACAAGCCCCCTCCCTCTGACACCAAGCCCCCTCCCTCTGACACCAAGCCCCTCCCTCTGACACAGCCTCCTCCCTCTGACACCAGCCCTCCCTCTGACACCAAGCCCCTCCCTCTGACACCAAGCCCCTCCCTCTGACACCAAGCCCCTCCCTCTGACACCAAGCCCCTCCCCTGACACCAGCCCTTCCCCCGACACCAAGCCCCTCCCTCTGACACCAAGCCCCTCCCTCTGACATCAAGCCCCTCCCTCTGACACCAAGCCCCTCTCTCTGACACCAAGCCCCTCTCTCTGACACCAAGCCCCTCTCTCTGACACCAAGCCCCTCCCTCTGACACCAAGCCCCTCCCTCTGACACCAAGCCCCTCCCTCTGACACCAAGCCCCTCCCTCATTGAGACATTTTACTGTAATAGAGAACTTTCCTGTTTATGTCTCAACTCCTCACATTGAGCGCAGAGCCAGACGCTACTAAAATGGAAGTATCAATTAACATTTATTCTGAAAAATGCTGTTTGTCGTGGGGCGGTATAGTGGTACCACGTACCGTTAGCAACATTTTAGCCAAAGACTCCTTTAGTTCACAACATGACCTCTGTCAGTATCAGTGAGATCCTTTAGTTCACTACATGACCTCTGTCAGTATCAGTAAGCTCCTTCAGTTCACTACATTATCCCTGTCAGTATCCGCGAGGTATTTTAGTTCACTACATTATCCCTCTGTCAGTATCTGCGATGGTCATTTAGCTAATAACTACATTATCCCTCTGTCAGTATCCGTGAGGTCCTTTAGTTCGCTACATTATCCCTATGTCAGTATCTGAGATGGTCCTTTAGCTAACTACATTATCCCTCTGTCAGTATCTGCGATTGTCCTTTAGCTAACTACATTATCCCTCTGTCAGTATCCATGAGGTCCTTTCGTTCGCTACATTATCTATCTGTCAGTATCGGTGAGGTCCTTTAGTTTGCAGCATGAGCTCTATCAGTATCCGTGAGGGCCTTTAGCTAACTACATTATCCCTCTATCAGTATCCGTGAGGGCCTTTAGCTAACTACATTATCCCTCTATCAGTGTCCGTGAGGTCCTTTAGTTAACTACATTATCCCTCTATCAGTATCCGTGAGGGCCTTTAGTTAACTACATTATCCCTCTATCAGTATCCGTGAGGTCCTTTAGTTAACTACATTATCTGTCAGTACCTGTGAGGTTCTTTAGTTCACCACATTATGTCTTTGTCAGTCAGTATCAGTGAGGTCCTTTAGTTCACAACATTATCTCTGCCATTAGCTGTGAGGTCCTTTAGTTCACTACATTATCCCTCTCAGTATCAGTAAGGTCCTTTAGTTCACAACATTATCTCTGTCAGTATCAGTGAGCTCCTTTAGTTCACAACATTATCTCTGTCGGTATCAGTAAGGTCCTTTAGTTCACAACATTATCTCTGTCAGTATCAGGAAGGTCCTTGAAAAAGCCATCACTCTCTCTGGGTCATGTTCCTGACATGTTCCTTAAATCACGTGCACGCACGCACACACACACACACACAGCATCGACTCTATTAAACCTGTTCTCTCTGCATTTAATGTTTAAAAGAGAGTTAGAGCGAGAGAGGGGGTAGAGCGAGAGAGGGGGTAGAGCGAGAGAGGGGGTAGAGCGAGAGAGGGGGTAGAGCGAGAGAGGGAGATCGAGAGGGGGTAGAGGGGAGAGAGAGCGAGGGGAGAGAGAGAGGGGATAGAGAGAGATCTAGAGGGGAGAAAGAGCTCAGCTCACTACTGCTTTGTCTCCTGTTCAACCATGCAGACATTCACTTCAATAATATGTTCACAAGACGGTCACAGGTTTTCTTTCTTGCTGCCAGAGATAATATGTATATATTCCTAGACGGTGAGTAGAACTAGCTGCAGTAATGCTACATAAAGATATTTCTGTTTCTCCTCCAATTAGTATTCTAGTGAAACCTGACTGGACTGATGTCCTTTATAACCACACACACACACCCCACACACACACACCCCACACACACCCCCCCCCACACACACACACCCCACATACACAG
Source organism: Salvelinus namaycush (assembly GCF_016432855.1). Taxonomy (NCBI): domain Eukaryota; kingdom Metazoa; phylum Chordata; class Actinopteri; order Salmoniformes; family Salmonidae; genus Salvelinus; species Salvelinus namaycush. The sequence continues at coordinate 2,396,252 of NC_052320.1, read as the reverse complement.
ACCACACATACACACACCACACATACACACACCACACATACACACACCACACATACACACACCACACAACACAACACCACACATACACACACCACACATACACACACCACACATACACATACACACACCACACACACCCCACACACACACACCCCACACATACACACCCCACACATACACACCCCACACATACACACACCACACATACACACACATCCCACACACCACACACCACACACACACCCCACACACATACATCACACATACACACACACACACACACACACACACACACACACACACACACACACACACACACAGGATTAACGTAAGGGTGCATAATGTTCTGTTGATACCTCATCCTCCATGTATCTCTGTAGGAACAAAACTGTGTGGATTAGAGTTAGAGGGGCTGGACACACACACACCTCAGGCATTTATTCTGCAGGCAGTTGCTGCCATTTCTCAACAGAGCTCTTTTTACGTTAACTGAACTTTGCCTTGTGTGTGTGTGTACGGTGTGTGTGTGTGTGTACGGTGTGTGTGTGTGTACTGTTTAATTAAGTGTGTGTGTGTGTGTACGGTGTGTGTGTGTGTGTGCGGTTGAATTAAATGTGTGTGTACTGTTTAATTAAGTGTGTGTTTCCTGGTCATTTGCAGCAGCCTTACTGTGATCCGATGTGATTTGTGGCCTAAGCAGGCCATATCCTGGTCTAGATTATACCTGGCTAGGTGTTAAACCTCTTTATCCTGGTCTAGATTATACCTGGCTAGGTGTTAAACCTCTTTAACCTGGTCTAGATTATACTTGGCTAGGTGTTAAACCTCTTTAACCTGGTCTAGATTATACCTGGCTAGGTGTTAAACCTCTTTATCCTGGTCTAGATTATACCTGGCTAGGTGTTAAACCTCTTTATCCTGGTCTAGATTATACCTGGCTAGGTGTTAAACCTCTTTAACCTGGTCTAGATTATACCTGGCTAGGTGTTAAACCTCTTTAACCTGGTCTAGATTATACCTGGCTAGGTGTTAAACCTCTTTACCTGGTCTAGATTATACCTGGCTAGGTGTTAAACCTCTTTATCCTGGTCTAGATTATACCTGGCTAGGTGTTAAACCTCTTTAACCTGGTCTAGATTATACCTGGCTAGGTGTTAAACCTCTTTAACCTGGTCTAGATTATACCTGGCTAGGTGTTAAACCTCTTTAACCTGGTCTAGATTATACCTGGCTAGGTGTTAAACCTCTTTATCCTGGTCTAGATTATACCTGGCTAGGTGTTAAACCTCTTTATCCTGGTCTAGATTATACCTGGCTAGATGTTAAACCTCTTTATCCTGGTCTAGATTATACCTGGCTAGGTGTTAAACCTCTTTAACCTGGTCTAGATTATACCTGGCTAGGTGTTAAACCTCTTTATCCTGGTCTAGATTATACCTGGCTAGGTGTTAAACCTCTTTAACCTGGTCTAGATTATACCTGGCTAGGTGTTAAACCTCTTTAACCTGGTCTAGATTATACCTGGCTAGGTGTTAAACCTCTTTATCCTGTCTAGATTATACCTGGCTAGGTGTTAAACCTCTATCCTGGTCTAGATTATACCTGGCTAGGTGTTAAACCTCTTAACCCTGGTCTAGATTTACCTGGCTAGGTGTTAAACCTCTTTATCCTGGTCTAGATTATACCTGGCTAGGTGTTAAACCTCTTTATCCTGGTCTAGATTATACCTGGCTAGGTGTTAAACCTCTTTATCCTGGTCTAGATTATACCTGGCTAGGTGTTAAACCTCTTTAACCTGGTCTAGATTATACCTGGCTAGGTGTTACACCTCTTTATCCCGGTCTAGATTATACCTGGCTAGATGTTAAACCTCTTTATCCCGGTCTAGATTATACCTGGCTAGATGTTAAACCTCTTTATCCCGGTCTAGATTATACCTGGCTAGGTGTTAAACCTCTTTATCCCGGTCTAGATTATACCTGGCTAGGTGTTAAACCTCTTTATCCCGGTCTAGATTATACCTGGCTAGGTGTTAAACCTCTTTATCCCGGTCTAGATTATACCTGGCTAGATGTTAAACCTCTTTATCCCGGTCTAGTTTATACCTGGCTAGGTGTTAAACCTCTTTATCCCGGTCTAGATTATACCTGGCTAGGTGTTAAACCTCTTTAACCCGGTCTAGATTATACCTGGCTAGTTTAACCTCTTTAACCTGGTCTAGATTATACCTGGCTAGATGTTAACCTCTTTATCCTGGTCTAGATTATACCTGGCTAGTGTTAAACCTCTTTATCCTGGTCTAGTTTACTGGCTAGGTGTTAACCTCTTTAACCTGGTCTAGATTTACCTGGCTGTGTTAAACCTCTTAACCTGGTCTAGATTATACCTGGCTAGGTGTTAAACCTCTTATCCTGGTCTAGATTATACCTGGCTAGGTGTTAAACCTCTTTATCCTGTCTAGATTATACTGGCTAGGTGTTAAACCTCTTTAACCTGGTCTAGATTATACCTGGCTAGGTGTTACACCTCTTTATCCTGGTCTAGATTATACCTGGCTAGATGTTAACCTCTTTACCCGGTCTAGATTATACCTGGCTAGATGTTAAACCTCTTTATCCCGGTCTAGATTATACCTGGCTAGGTGTTAAACCTCTTTATCCCGGTCTAGATTATACCTGGCTAGGTGTTAAACCTCTTTATCCTGGTCTAGATTATACCTGGCTAGATGTTAAACCTCTTTATCCCGGTCTAGTTTATACCTGGCTAGGTGTTAAACCTCTTTATCCTGGTCTAGATTATACCTGGCTAGATGTTAAACCTCTTTATCCCGGTCTAGATATACCTGGCTAGATTTTAACCTCTTTATCCCGGTCTAGATTACCTGGCTAGGTGTTAAACCTCTTATTCCCGGTCTAGATTATACCTGGCTAGATGTTAAACCTCTTTATCCCGGTCTAGATTATACCTGGCTAGGTGTTAAACCTCTTTATCCTGGTCTAGATTATACCTGGCTAGGTGTTAAACCTCTTTAACCTGGTCTAGATTATACCTGGCTAGGTGTTAAACCTCTTTATCCTGGTCTAGATTATACCTGGCTAGGTGTTAAACCTCTTTAACCCGGTCTAGATTATACCTGGCTAGGTGTTAAACCTCTTTATCCCGGTCTAGTGGCGCACAATATGGACAACTGACCACCCCTGGAGAGGGATTTAAACAGGTCTAGAAAGACGGGGAGGGGAAGGGAAGATAAAGACAGTGAACTAGAGAGGTTAGTGAATAATGAAACACCTCTTTAATTGCTATTGTCACAGAGCCTGACAAACATAGAACTCTACACACACACACACACACACACACACACACACACACACACACACACACAGTAGATCCCTCTGTCTGCTTAGTGTTTTATCTCAGGGAGATGCAAGTGGTTCTGCAGGGAGACCTGGTGTGCATTGATTGGATAGAGGGGGGGGGGACAAGGAGATGACAGGATGTGTGTGTGTGCTGCTTTCAGACTGAGTAGTGCTCTGTGATACGTGTGTGTGTGTGTGTGTGTGTGTGTGTTGTGTGTGTGTGTGTGTGTGTGTGTGTGTGTGTGATGCTTTCAGACTGAGTAGTGCTCTGTGATACAAGTGTGTGTGTGTGCTGCTTTCAGACTGAGTAGTGCTCTGTGATACAAGTGTGTGTGTGTGTGCTTTCTTTGCTCTGACGGAGGGGTGGAAAGAGGAGACCATTTGTATGGCAGGCAGCTGGGGTGGACAGGCAGTTTTACACACACAAACACACACACACACACACACACACACTGAGAGGCGACCTGTGCGATCGATCAGGCGTTTGAGTAGCTCTCCTCCATGCTGCTTTTAAGGATATTGTCTAGACACACCCCAGCTTATAGATCCACACACACACACACACACACACACACACACACACACACACACACACACACACACACACACACACAGAGCTCTGCCTTGTGCTGGGGGATCAATAGGAGACACCTTGAAACACACTCCCACAGTATGTACGCCCAAACACACACACACACCCTTTGTCCTGGGTTTTAGCTGGCTAAGCTAACAGCTCTCCACTGCAGTAGGGATGTTAGCACTGCGGCTGCAGGCTACCAGTACCATGCTGCTGACTGGCTGGGGTTTAAAATGGAGAGCTCAGACAGCTAATGGAAACCACCTGCCTCCTTCTACTGTTCTCTTTCTCCACTCTCTATTCCTCTCCTTCCTCTTCCTCCCCCTCTCCTTCCTCTTCCTCCCCCTCTCCTTGTTCTCTGCCTCTCCTCTCTTCCTCTCCTCTCTTTGTCCCCCTCTCCTCTCTTTGTCCCCCTCTCCTCTCTTTGTCCCCCTCTCCTCTCTTTGTCCCCCTCTCCTCTCTTTGTCCCCCTCTCCTCTCTTTGTCCCCCTCTCCTCTCTTTGTCCCCCTCTCCTCTCTTTGTCCCCCTCTCCTCTCTTTGTCCCCCTCTCCTCTCTTTGTCCCCTC